>NC_056750.1:404684862-404854862 GCF_019279795.1 Protopterus annectens | reverse complement strand
CACACATATACATAGATCATTGACCCCTGCATATTGTGGACATGCAACACATTATCCTGTTGGGACAGCCCTGGCAATATGTGCTCTGCTGCTATTACCCTACAAACTTACATGTTACTGCATTTCTATGGGAATATGGGTGTGGCGGGGCACACCTGTCAACAGTACACATTTGCACATACTGTGCTGTTATTGGCTTTACATTTTGGTTCCATTTAGCAGAGTATTGTGCCCTGTCTTGGAGACTAGAAGCATATCACTAGAGACCACAGGTTAGATTGTAATGGCATACAATTGAGTTTCAGACTTCTTACCCTTCAGAGCCTTACTGCAACTGCAAGGCCTGCTGTGATATCACTGTGTAAGTCTGTAGGGGGGTATTCCATCATTGACCCCATCTGTGGGCCTTTGCCAGACATTCCTTTATGGTTTTCTATGGCTGACTTGCTTGGTGAGTCTGAGGGATGAGTATGGGATCCCCACATTTACATCCATGCATGTGACCTATGACCCCCCTTAGTTGCCCCCCCACATATATTGTAGTGGGATTTGTCACCTTGGATAATACTGCATAGTGTGGGGAAGCCAGTATTGGGCAGGCATTTCCTGGGTCCCACAAAGCTGTCAGTTGTCTGCTGCTATCCCAGTAGGCCACCCCATTCCCTTGCATGTATTCAGCAATACCATAGATATGCTACCAGAACATACTACTCCATTCATTTATTGTTTAGAAGACTGACTTAACATGTGCCTGTGGCAGTTGTGAGGATGGTGGGTGAGGGCTAACTCTGTCAGATGCATGCAGTACACTGCCGATACAGGGTAAGCTGCAGGTAGTGTGATGTGTATGGCATCCATTTTACTCTGTGTATTAGTTAGAGAGAGGTATCAGTCTCTGGGTCCCTACAGTTTCAGTGTGTGTGTGCTATGCATTGCCTCTTTGCTAAGGTCTGGGCATACTGGACATGCCTCCATCTGCCTACAGAAGCAGGCTTAGGGCCTTCTTCCTCCAAGTCCCTTTGTGCTTGTGTGGACCTTGGCAATGGTGGGGGCTGTGTGGCCCTTCCCCATGCTGCTCATGCTGCAGTTGTTTCTGCAGGATCATATTGTGTAGCATGGTACATACTATGAACATGTGTGCACATGTGGCTGGAGAGTACTGCAAGGCTCCACCAGATATGTCAAGGCAGCGAAACTGTGACTTGAGCATCCCACATGCTCTATAATGATCCTGGTTTGTGCGTGTGCCTCATTACGGCATTCATGATTGGGTGTGTGTGTATTTCTGACAGGTGTCATCATCCACGGTTCCAGTGCATAGCCAGCAACCCCCACCAGATGGCCATACGGGATGTTCCCACTGGCAAATGCCTGGTACAGCTGTGATGAATGCCAGATGTGGGAGTCGTGATAGCTTCCAGGGCTGCCAGCACACACGTTCATGATAATACCCTGGGCATTGCACACAACCTGGGAGCTGATGGAGGTGAAGCCCTTGCTGTTTATGTAGACCCTACCCTGTTCACCGGGTGGTGCTTTGATGTGGATGTGCTTGCAGTCTATCACAACCAATACATCCAGGTAGTCTGCTACACGGTGGAAGAGAAGCATATTGCTGGTACACTCCTCACGGGTGCTGAATGATTTGCTGAAGTATATCTCTGTCCACCCTGTAGCGCTCTGCTATCTCCAGATCATGTAGCCCCTGGTAGGTTACCCTGGGTCTGAACATGCTTCTCCTCCACCGCAGTCTGGGGCAGTTGTCAGCACTATCCTCCTCACCGCCCTCAGCCTCTAGCACATGCTGAAAGATCAAAGCAAGTTTAGCCCCTAGCATATTTTGGTTAAAATTCCCCTGCATGTGTACACCAATGATGCAAGGTTTGTGTGAAAACCAGACTGAAAGGTGTTTGCACAGTTTATACTGTTGTGCTGAGATGCTGACTGTATGATTGGCTGGCTATGATACATTTCTCCTGCTTGCTATTTTATTTGTACTTGATTGCTTTTATTCTGCTATTTGCCTTTTTTCCCTTCCCATTTCCACACCTTTTAAGCCCTTAGGTGTGCCGCGCAAACCCGGTGCCCAAATGTAAACAGTCCTGCTATTTCTGTTTTTTTTTTTTTTAGACCCAGTGTGTGCAAACCCATTTAGCTAAGATAAACAATGAGAAATGTCCCTCCCTTGGACATGAACATGCTCTTCATTTCATGGAATAAGTCATTACAGCCTCAGACACACCCCCTTGCTTAACTGTGCTTAGCTAAGGTCAAATGTGAGCCATGGAGCTCCAATTGCTTACACCAAGCATGACATACCCCCTTTTCATGTCAGCTGCTTCTCCTGCTTACACCACTGCCTTATAGCTTCTACACGGTTAGGTACAGCCAGAGAATGGTCTCCCCTTTAGTTATTCAGTAAAATATGCTCATTTGCATTCCTCACTTCCTTAGTTCCTGGTTACACCACTACACCACAGCCTTGCTCCTTAACAACCAGTGTTACCTGTTATTGTTTTGACTGCATGCCACAGACTATAATGGCAAAATGCAGATTTCACTTAAAATTGCCTTTTCACATTTTTTTATTTTTGTCATGATCCTGTTTGCGCGCTGCTGCCCCATGCTTAAACAGCCGAGATCGGCCAAAAAAATAAACTTTGATTTTTATAATTTTGCAACACGTTTCCATGCCAATGGCCATATATTTGGCCATTGGCATGCCTAAGGGGTATAATACATGCTTTATTTTGAGCTGTCATGCCTCCGTTTTGATTTTTGCAGAAATGTATCAGCTAGTAGCAGAATACATTTCTGCACCTCACACTATTCCCGCATGGATGCCTACCTGCTTACTGAATCACTAATTCACCTCATTTGCATGTTTTTCATCAGCAAATGAGGTAATTAGCATTATTCAATGGTGTCCGTGTGGGAATAGTGCTGCCAGGCTCGTACACTTTCCCAGGCTTGTTTACTGGATCGCTTGGTGGCTATATTCTTTGCAGGAGTGGCTGCACTATTCATGCAAGGAAAATATAGCTTATTGAATCCTGGGGAGTGACAACCAACCAACAAACCAAACAAACAAAGCAAAAGGGAATCAGTGTTCTGTCTAGTCACAAAACAACAAAAAGAAAAAATGGAAAATGCAGCTATATAAGCAAAGTGTTGCAAAACAATCAAATATATTTCTATGGTAATACAGTTGCTTACTTACTTATTAATTGGTTTAATTGCTTGCTGTTTTATTTATGTTTTTGCAACTGAGTGAGTTAACTGGACTTAAGGACTTTTTCAACTATAAAATAATTCACCATAATATATATTATTTTAGAAAATATAAGAAATGTGGAAAGACTGACACCATTAACATGATAGGTGGGTGGGAGGTTGGCATAATGGTTAAGGTGTTTACCTTACAGACATAAGGAGCAGTGTTTGATTCTCACATGGGAAAACTGGCTAGGCTTAAAATGTCCCACAAGAGCAGTTAGCTTAATACTAACCTATGAGCCTGTGGGAGGTGCAATGGTGCAGCTGTAGCACTGTCACGTCACAGCAAGAGGTTCTCTGGTTTGAGTCTCGGCTGGAGTGCCTTCTGTGTGGAGTCTGCATGTCCTCCCTGCATTCATGTGGGTTTCCTCCGGGTGCTCGTTTCCTGTTGTAATTGTCAGAGCCTAAAGCAAAAATTATGTTATAAGGAGATGTAAATAACTTCATATAGAAATATTTCAAGTAAAAATGGTATTGATTCCCTGTCATAATTGTTGCTGATGTAATTTTATAAATAGCAATGATGATTTTATAGGTTTATAGGTTAATAGGTTGGTACTAGGCTATCAGCCCTAGGGCCTTTACAAACAATTCACTGGCTATTTCTTCCCACAATATTTACTTCCCTGGACCCCTGACTAGCAGGGCGACTGATGTGATCACCAGGGTGAATTTCCTATCTCCCATCCAATCGTCAAGGTTCCTTTTGAAGAGGGCCAAAGAGGCACTCTGCTTGACATGTATGGACAGTCTATTTTAGAGTCTGAGGAGTCTCTGGGTCAGGAACCTATCCCTCCAGCAGGTTTTGTTCATTGTGATGAATAAGTTTAGATCCCTAGAGCATCTGGCTCTGGGGGATTGGGATTTCTTTAAGTGTAGCATGTCCAACAACTCTGGGTTTGACATGGCCTTGTATGTTAAACAGAGATCGCCTCTGAGTAGATGGTATGTGACAGAGTATAGCTGGAGTTTTTTAGACGGTGAGCATAGGGCATCTGCTTTAGGCCTGTGATTCTTTTAGTGGGGTATTTCTGCGGCCTTTCCAGTTGTTGCAGATGTCTTGAGAGGTACATACCAAATGGGGCGTTGTATTCTATAATGGGTTTAATGAGGGATGAGTACAGTGGGACAATGACCTCCTTTTTTCTGGATAAAAAGCCCTTAGTGATGAGGTGTGCCACATAGAAGGATTTCCTGACTGTTGTGGCAATGTGGTTATCGAAGGTGAGATCGCTGTCCACTTGTGTCCCTAAGTATCTTATCACACTTTCGGTGTTTAATGTACTGCCACCTATGTGATAATTCATGGGTAAATGATTTTTCCCAATGGGGATAACTATACATTTCTTGGCATTGAGCTTGAGCCCATGACTCTGGCATCAAGCATCTGTTTCTGTAAGGCTGTTTTGTAGAATATCCACATCATTTGGGGATTCAGTAATGGCTCCAAATTTGCAGTCACCTGCAAACTTTGTAAGCCAGACTCCCTTAGTGTTGGCCTGTACTTCAGAGCAGTAGATGCCAAACAAGAGCGGTCCCAGGACTGAACCCTGAGGTACTCCACTTGTCACTTGTCTGGAGCTGGATTTGGAGTTGGCTACTTTTACAGCGTGGGTTCTGTCAGTAAGCCAGTTGGCAACCCATCGAGTGATGTAGGGATTAATGCCCAACTTAGTAAGTTTATCTATGAATGGGGAATGGTGTTGAAGGCCTTGGTGAGGTGCAGATAGGCTGTGTGGACCACCTTACCCTCGTCCACATCTCTGGAGACAGATTCAAAGAAGTCAATCAGGTTCAGGAGACAAGATCGGCCCTTCACGAACCCAAACTGGGTTGCGTCCAGTGTTAGAAGGTTGCCAATGTCTTTGGTTTATAAGTTCCATGATAATACATTCCATGGCCTTGCAGATCAGGCTCATCAGACTGATGGAGCAGTAGTTCCCAGGATCCAAGGTGAATTGCCCCTTGTGGAGTGGGAAAACTAGCTGTGCAGCACTGAGTGGGCACGAAGCCTGAGGTGAGGCTGTAATTAAATATGACACTTAGGTGAGGTGCCAGTTCATTTTGTAGTTCATGTAGTACACAGCCCAGGATATTGTCTGGTCCCATGGATGCTGTAGTCTTAGCTTTGGAGAGTGTGTTTTTTACCTGTGTGGCTTTTATTACCAGAATTTGGCAATCTTTTGGTACTGAGATGGCACCTTTAGGGGGTGCGAAAGGGGTGAAGTTGGCACTGAATCAATCTTCCAGGATATTGGCAATATCCTTGGGATCAATATATTTAATGCCATTCTGTTTTAGCTCAGAGCAGATCTGAACATTGCCATTTAGATTCTTGACATAGCTATAGAATGCCTTGTGGTTGTCTTTGGAATCTTTGGCAATTTTATTTTCGTAACTAGCTTTGGAGGATTTTATGAGGGATCTCAGCTTCTTACTGAGGCTGGTAAGGGTTTTTTTTGTATCCTGGGAATTTCCTCTTTTCTGCAACAGTTTCTTCCTTTTGTTGTAAAGTTTGTTTATGGGAGGGCCACCAGATTGACTTCCTTTTTTTAGAGGAGAGCATCTTGGTTCTATTTGGCATGGCATGATTCATACACAAGTGGATGTGCTCATACAGTGCCTTAGTGTAAGATTCAGCAGTCGAACTTTCAGTTCCCGTCTGCATGGGTGTCATGAAGTTTGCTACTTCTGACTTGAGTAGCATGAAGTTGGCTTTGAAGAAGTTTTTTATGGAGGTTTCCTTACTGGGGGGTGGAGGAGGGATGTGGATGTTAAGTGTGATTAGCTTATGGTCAGACCTGACCAACAAAGTGGTGACCATAGGTGTGGAGCATCGATTTCCCATGTTGATAATAACCAGGTCTAGGATATTGGAACCCTTGGTGGGACTATGGATTAGTTGATCCAGGGCATTGGAATTTATGAATTCCAAGAACCGTTGGGCAAAGGTGTTGGTACATGAATAGTTTTCCCAGTTAATGGCAGAGTAGTTGAAATAGCCCAGTATTAGGGTGTTTGGTTGTATCTTAATATTTTCCAGTATGTTAAGAAAGGTGTAGTGAGAATTTGGGGGCATGGTGGGGGATCTGTAGCAAGCTACAGTTTGGATTGCAGTCTTACCTAGTGTTAGTTGCACCTGGCGAATTTCAGAAGCATTGTGTTGGGCAAGTGGTCTGGTGGTGTGAATATCCTTGGTGAATATGGACACTCCCCCACCTTTAGAGTTTTGGACCTGGTTTGGTGGTCAAAAAGTGTGGTAAGAGTTGTAGCCTGGTATTGCAGGGGTGCTCTCTGGAGCCTTGAACCAGGTCTTAGTTACTGAACAGATATCGATATTCCCCATTTTTAGGAGTGCCTCGAGAGTGTGCATTTTGAGGTTTAGTCTTCTAGCATTGACTATCATTACCTTCAGATGTTGCATGCTTGTACCTGTTACAGTGGTGGTTTTGTCCTTTGAACTTTGCCTAAAAAAAGGCACTATGGGGTGCCAAGAGTCTTAGCTGGTAACCTGAATCCCAGGGGTAACAGGTGCAGACCATCTCTGGCAAAGCATTGTGGTCTGTCAATCATGTAGTTCCAGGCAGACAGATACTGGATCCCCTTTGAATGACACCAGAAGCTTAGCCAGTTGTTGAAGTCAATCATTTTGTCCTCATACTGTGGTATCATTCTGGGCAAAGGCAGGATGCTACTCAGGTACCTGCCTGGGCCACATGATCCGAGAGCTCTTCCATGTCTCTTTTCATGTACTCCAGGAAGGTACATCTCAAGTCATTCATTCCAGCATGGACAATGACAGAGTCATATTTGTACTTGTTGTGGAGTGACTTGAGTGCATGTGTTATGTGGCAGATCCTGGCATCCAACAGGCAGCTGACTGTAATTTTCTCCTTGTTCAGCCTGGTGAGTGGGACATCAGTATGCCTGACTAGAGAGTCACCTATGACTAAAGTGTTGGCACATTGTCTTGCCTTAGGGGCTGTTGTTGGGTGACACACTGGTGTTGTAAGCTATGTGACACTTTGGTTGTGATTGGTGTTTGTGTTTCAGCTTCGGAGGTTCTTGTTTCTTGGGCAGGTTACTGTTAAGGGGCCTCCACATATGAGGGTTTAGTGTTGCAATGTGAGGGTATTGGTGGTGTGGGTTTAGAAGGCCTATGTGTTGCTTGAGGTGTAGTACAGATGTTAACCTTCACCTCTTGACTGTCTAGCACAATCTTGGGTGGAGAGCTTTGTTCCAGTTTGGCTATGTAAGTGCATCTCTCACAAGTTGTAGTGTTGGGTGGTAGGAGAGGTTGTCTGTGTACATGAGGCAATTGCTGCATTGCCCCAGTATGCCCAGATTCACCAGGTGGACAGGAGAAATCAGAGGAAGCTGACCCTTGGAAATGCCTGGTTTGGTGCTTTTTTTTGTAAAGTACAAGAACTGTTTTCCCTTACTTTAGCAAGGTACTTTGCAATTATAAGCTGTTTAGTGCCTATGATTAATTTCTTCTTATTAACAAGGAGCGTTGAGTGCTTGCATCAGTTTAAGGCTTCCTAGTGCTTTCCAACAGGTTTTAGAGTAAGTGTTAGTCACAGGGATGCTTAAAGGTAAGATTAAAAAAATGGTTTATCCTAAACACTGCAGTGTGCACTAGACAAGTTAGATGTGAAAGTAGGTAGCTTAAGTTTTACCTGTTTAAAAAGCTACATTTTAGTGGAGAATCACTATTTTTAAAGCTGCAAGATAGATTGAAAGGGGGTGGTCACTTTTATATTCTGGTACTGTGGAATACAGTAGGATGGCCAATACATTTAAATAGTTGAAGGGGAGTGATTTCACAAAATGATAATTTTGTGCTTACTTACACAAGCCAGTAAAAGCAGAGAGGAAATGAGATATATGGTCAAATTAACATAAGGGGCAGGCAACTAGAAAGACAGTGGTGTTTAAGCACACAACAGTAACCAGGTAGGAGGGTGGGGAACAAAATTTCTGTCTGACTCACAAGAGACAGAGCTGTGGTCTCTTTTCAAGTTGTAATATGCACTTAAAAGCAGAATACAAGTAAAACACAAGGTAAAGAAAACAAGTCACAGTATTCAAAATAGAAAAAGGCAATAAAGTAATACAAAATACAACAAATAAAAAGCAAACCTTTCCCTCACAGCAAAATGTAGCAGAGTATGGGTGAGCCTTTCTAGTAAAGCTCTGAAATGTTTTATTTTACCCCTTAAATAGAAGGTGTAGTTCCTAGCTCCACCCTTCAGTTCTCATTTCTGCCTGACTCACAAGAGACTGAGCTATGGTATCTTTTCAAGTTTTAATATGCAATTAAAAGCAGAATACAAGTAAAACACAGGGTAAAGAAAACAAATCACAGTATTCAAAATAGAAAAAGGCAATAAAGTAATACAAAATACAACAAATAAAAAGCAAAGTAACTTTTCCCTCACAGCAAAGTGTAGCAGAGTCTGGGTGAGCCTTTCTAGTAAAGCTCTTAAATGTTTTATTTTACCCCTTAAATATAAGGTGTAGTTCCTAGCTCCACCCCCTCAGTTCACATATGATTAACCTTAACTGACCTATTCTATTCTATGTGTGAGTCCTTAATTGATCTGTTCTCATTTCTGCCTGACTCACAAGAGACAGAGCTATAGTCTCTTTTCAAGTTTTAATATGCAGTTAAAAGCAAAATATAAGTAAAACACAAGGTAAAGAAAACAAATCACAATATTCAAATCAGAAAAAGGAATAAAGTAATACAAAATACAACAAATAAAATAAAAATAAAAAGCAAACTAACCTTTTCCTCACAACAAAATATAGCAGAGTCTGGGCGAGCCTTTCTAGTAAAGCTCTGAAATGTTTTATTTTACCCCTTAAATAGAAGGTTTAGTTCCTAGCTCCACCCCCTCAGTTCGCAGATGATTAACCTTAACTGACCTGTTCTATCTTATGTGTGAGTCCTTAATTGATCTGTTCTGATTTCTACCTGACTCACAAGAGACAGAGCTGTGGTCTCATTTCATGTTTTAACATGCAGTTAAAAGCAAAATACAAGTAAAACACAAGGAAAGGAAAACAAATCACAGTATTCAAAATAGAAAAAGGCAATAAAGTATTACAAAATACAACAAATAAAAAGCAAACTAACCTTTCCCTCACAGCAAAGTGTAGCAGAGTCTGGGTGTGCCTTTCTAGTAAAGCCACCCTGTAACAAACAAGAACTTTAAGTTTAGCCCTCTTGCAGCATGTAATTCTATTAATATAGTATATCTTGCAGCTTGTAATATATGTACAGCTTCCTAAATAGTTAAATCATCAAGAAATGTAACGTATAGAATAGTGGAACATAGATCTGTTAGTAGAAGGTATGTCAGCACAAATTCATTGGCTAAGCATAATATTGAATATGGTGTTGATCATAAATTTAGTTTTAGGGTGATAGACCAAGTTTTTAAAAAGTTGAGGAAAGGTGACTCTAATAATAGGCTGGAAATTAAAGACTATGAATGGATTATCTGGCTGTGTGCTGACACATTTCCAGGTTTAAATCAAACAGTGTCACAGAAACCAGTGTTAAAAATAAGCAAGTGTGTTTGCATTAGGACCTTTTTTCTTTAAAATGTTTTAATTAGCAGTCAATTATTAATGGCTGTGTGTGGTTGATATATAAGTAAGTTGTTATTCATTCAGTTTTATACACTGATGAAGGGTTGTTAAACCTGAAAGCTTTGATGGATTTAACTGTTCTTGTTAAATTGCACTGTCAAGTTTGTTTTGGTTTATAGTGGTTATTGTATTTATGAACTTTGACTTTACTCTGCACCTTGATTTTTTGGAGTGCTCTGGTTTCCTCCCAGGTCACAAAGACATGCATCTGGAGTGTTTTTTCCCAGGCCACCACTGAAAATTGGCTTCGTTACAAGTTGGACTTTCCCTGTAAACAAATGTTAAATAAATAAAATTTAGAAACATAGTTGAATTCCCTTAAACTCAGGGCATAATCAAAGAAAAATGATGCTTGTTTAACTCAGTAGGATAATCAAGTAAGTAAATTAAAAAAAAACTGTTTGTGCAAGGCACTCACCACAATAGCTGATATCCGACTTCATTCTATAACTCCTTTTCAACTAATCCACCCACCCAACCAACCAAGCAATGAACCAACTAACCAAAACATTTGCCCTCCTTCGGTATTGAACTTGTGTGTGACATACTGCTTGTTCTTCCCATTTTCCTACTTCTTGTAGATTCCTTTCCTTCCTTTTTATGCATCTCACTGGTGTCCATAGCACTGCTGTATAGGTTTCAGTATCACATTGTGGTGTCCTACCAAAACACGTGTTAAAATAGCAGCTTTGATAATATGTTTACTTTACATTTGACATGTCTCTCTCTGTGCATTTACATCTTCTCTTCTTGTAAGATTGCATATTGTGGCACACTGCTACTCTAAAGATCCTTTCTTGTGCTTCTGTGTATATGGATGAATCTATTTGTATAATAACATTGCATGGATGTGTCTTTTCACATAGATGCTACATTCATTTACATATGCTGAAATGTACTTTACAGCACAAAAGTATTTTATGTCTTGACTTGATAGTTAAAAAGTTACTTCTTCTTCTTTCGGCATTTTTATGGTTAGGGGTCACCACAGCAGATCACCTGTCCACTCAGGATTGGCAGTAGAGTTTTTACAGTGTTGAGTTGCCAGCCCAGCAGTGGCGCCCAACCTTCCATGGAAGGTGCACTCAAGCCTAGGGCCAATTTAGAGTGTCCAATCCACCTACAGCATGTCTTTGGGATGTGGGAGAAAACCAGAGCACCCAGAAGAAACCCACACAACCACAGGGAGGACATGCAGACTCCGCACAGAAGGCACCCCAGCCAAGGATTGAACCGGAAAACCTCTTGCTATGAGGTGACAATGCTAACTGCTGTACCACCGTGGCTGCCCATAGTTAAAAAGTTACTATGTTGTCATAAAGTGCTGCTTAACTGTGCAATGCCTGAAACAAAGTGCAGTGCATCTCTATGAATCTCAGTCTCTGTTCCACATGGGGAGGAGTCCTTTAAAAAAATAAAATAAAAACACACTCACTAATTCAGGGACTAAATCTCCATCTATCCCTACCACCCTCACCCAAACAAAATGGTACTGAACATAAACAGGATTTCGTTATTAGCATTGTTTAGACAGTGCCTATTACCACTTTTTCCAAAGAATCCGAAATGCTAAAAAGTCATGTAATAATACAAAGACCCTTCTTTCTGCACTTTTACTTCAAAGTACAGTTTATTCTAGAGTGAAATATTGAAACAATGCATTATGAGCAGTCAAATGAGCGTAACATCTACACATCATTTTTTTTCCATTTACTGCTCACAGATAAAAATTATTTGATTTCAAAACAGACACATTATTTATTAAAAAAAAAATTGATGGTACAGGTAGCCATTTTGAAGCAAAAATAATACCCACCCATTATGCAATGTTCGGCAATGCAGAACGTTCCAGTGTAACTGAAGCCCATTACCATGAAGCCTGTCAGGTATTGCAACCTGGTTACGTATTATTAAACAAGAAAATGACTCTCAGTTTTGCCCATATTTCACAAGCTGTGAACTTATCTCTGTGTATCACGATCAGTAGTTTCTTCTAAAGAATGAATCAGAAAAGCCTTTGCAGTTTAAACTGCTTACGTTTCAAGATTTAAAATATCAGCATATTTTCAGCAGCTGATGATCTTTATAAACTTGATCCTGGTCGGTTATTAGGTATTTTCTTCATTCAGTATAGCTTCCACAGAAAAGGTGCCATCATTTTTAGCAAATTATTTTGACTTCTGCATATATGACCTTCCATTTGTCATTATCATGAACCTGAAGTTATTGCAGTAAATAGAATGAGCACTGTCCTGAATCAAGTTTATACCTTCCTTTGTGCAAAACATGATTAGCTCTTACAAGAAAAATAATAGCAGCAATAATAATAATAATAATAATAATAATAATAACAATAATTGACATGGTAAATGCAGGGAGGCTATAGTTTTTTGCATGTGAAACCCACAGTTCACCCAAAAGTGGTTCCTCTGCTATTTGTTGATGCCCATTGAGAAGTTTGTTTTACACTGAAATACAACAAATTAGGTTGATGAGATTTTCTGAGTTCTAATCAAAGGAAAGCTAATTCGGAGACCACATCAACTACCTTTTAGGAACAGAAGCATGCACAAGAATGTCTTATAAATAATGTAAAGGTTCACAGGGCTTTGGATAATTTATTTGTGTAAATTGTTAACAATAACAAACTCTCAGTTGGGGTATTATTTTGGTTTTCTCCCATCACAACAGACAGGGTTCAGTCTTTAGATTTACCGCAAATTAACAACCTAGCAAGTACAATACAAACTATAACTAATGAGATCCATACTGTTCTACTCCAAAACAATCAGAACATGAAAAAAATTCTTAACCTGCGCTAGTCAAGTGGAAAGATAACTGTGTGATATCAAGATGGGCTAGATCTCAAAGTAAATGCTAAAAAACATTAATGGAAATTAAAAGACTATTATATTAGTCTTGTTGCAATCATGTTAGTGGTGCTGTTTCCACAGACAGACAAAATGTCATTAAAGTTGAAGAACACTAACAATTTTCTACAAGACTGCATTATTAGTTTATAACTATTTACATGAATAGCATTTAGATCAAATATTTTATGCTTCTGACTTCAAAGCCTACCCATATATGAATACTACCTAGCTACTTTCCAAGAATTATGCAGTCTCGCAGTTTGAATCAAAATTTGCTAGGCAATAATTGCAAAGCTGTTTGAAAAAAATTGTCATGCTTGGTTTTACTATACCAGGTACGGCTAAAATATTTTCCATAGCTTTGATGGCTCATGGAAAGCCTTTTTTTTCATTTAAGGACTAAAAAAAGTGTACTATAAAGTGGTAGATACTATAATAGGGAAAAGCTAGTGTAACATTGTAGGTTTTATCAGTTGGCATACAAATGATTAATTATTACCCAAACAAACAAACAAAGCAAATGGTGTGTAGTCAAGGCCACTGAGAGCACCCTGGCTGTGCAAGGTTACAATGCCTTCTAAATGTTCAAACCTCAAAATGAGTATGAAGGAACCAAAAGTGGAGGTGTATCTGTCTTCTTTAAAACCAAATGCACTTCAAGACTGGTCAACAGCATGACAGTCTCAAACTACATGAGACTAACTATTCGGAAAGTACCATACCACATCATTGCTAGCTATAGATTCCCCAATGTGAACTAGGATAAGCATATCACCTACCTTGATTTACTGGTATCTCTCACCATACAGTGCAGCACCTTAGCCATGGGAGATTTCAATTATCCTTCCATAGACCGGGGGGAAACGTGAGTAAAAACTTGCTGGACTTTGTTAACACAAATGCTCTGGAACAGATCGTCTGCACCCCCACTAGGGGCTCTAATATTCTCAACATACTGCTCACCAACATAGGAGGGTCACTGTACTCCCCCATGTATGAAGCCCTATCTGAATAGGTCAGACCACAAATCAGTCTCATTTGACGTAACTACTGGAACTGACACCCTCACAGGAACAAAAATGATAAAAAACTTTACTAAAGCTAACTACAGCCTACTAAGTAATGATATAAAAAAGCTTCATATCACTCACAATTGCAGACATCAATGATAACTTTGCAGAAGTGTATGCAAATGCCCTGTACAAACACTTAAATGACTGCATAAACTCTGCTGTACCTGACAGGATCAAAACCAGGTCTTCCAGTAAAAACAATCCACCATGATGGACTACAAGTATAAACAGATTATATAATAAGAGGGAGAAACTGTTGTCCAAAATCAAAAGAGATATCACTCTGCAGAGGAAGAGTTCCCTCATAAGCCTAAACAGGAAAATCAGAATTCTTGTAAAGTCTTCTAAAGCAAATTCTGAATGTAAAATCACATCCCTAGCCAAGGATAATCATAAGGCATTATTTAACTCTGTCCAAGATCCAAAAGGGGATGCCCAGCTATGTGCTGAACTGGTTGTAGATGGGATCACTCATACTACACTGTAAGATATCACCAGCCATCTAGCTGACAGTTTTAGTGCAAACTTCACCCCCCTATCCCCACCTACTATAAAGCATACCTGAAACCAGCAATCTGTCTAGTATCTCTAGAGAACAGGTCATCTCAGCAATCACCAAGGCCAAAAATGAGGCCTCATTCAGACCAGATAATATTCCAGGTTGTTTACTAAACAATTTAAAGCAAGACCTTCTGGACCCACTTGGCATTCTCTTTAATCATAGCTTGAGAACTGGCTAAGTTCCTGCAAAATGGAGAACAGCAGCAGTAATCCCCCTGCACAAAGGGGGGGGGGCATCAACTGACCCTGGGAACAACAGACCCATAAGTCTAACCAGCCTCCTTTCCAAGGCCATGGAAAGAATTATCATGAACCTTATTAACAAGGGCATAGGTGACCTTCAAACCCCAGACCCAACCCAGTTTGGCTTCGTTAAGGGTAGATCATGCTTATTAAACCTGGCAAACCTCTTTGAGAATATCACCAAAGACATGGATGAAGGCAAGACAGTGCACACAGCCTATCTCAACTTTGCCAAGAATTTTGACATAATTCCTCACTCTGGCATCATTGAGAAACTCTCCAAGATAGGGATTAATTGGATAATTTATTTGTGTAAATTGTTAGCAATAACAAATTCTGAGTTGGGTTATTTATTTTGGTTTTCTCCCATCACCACAAACAGGGTTCAGTCTTTAGATTTACCTCAAATCAACAGCCTAACAAGCACAATGCAAACTATAACTAATGAGATCCACCCAGCTGAGTGGAGGACCGCTACTGTCATCCCTTTGCACAAAGATGGACCATCCACTGATCCAGGAAATTATAGACCCATCACCCTAACTAGTCTGATCTGCAAGGCCATGGAGCAGATTATCATGGACCTCATTAACAAGGACATTGACAACCTCCAAACACTTGATCCCACACAGTCTGGTTTTGTCAAGGGTAGGTCATGCTTGTTAAATTTGGTTGACTTCTTTGAGACAGTCACCAAGGTCATAGATGAGGGGAAGACAGTGCACACCACCTACCTTGACCTATCCAAAGCTTTCGAAACTATAAGTCACTCAGGTATAATAGATAAAGTCTTTCAACTAGGCATCAATCCATATGTTACCAGATGGGTAGCAAACTGGCTTACTGATAGAAACCATCTAGTCAAAATAGGGAAGCCACCTCAAGTAGTAGACCTGTAACAAGCGGTTCACCCCAGGATCGGTCTTGGGGCCTCTGCTGTTTGGGATATACTTCTCAGAGGTGCAGGCCAAATCTAGTGGGCTATGGCTGACCAAGTTTGCAATGACTGCAAGCTGGGTGCTGTCATCAATTCCTCTAGTGATGTGGACATCCTCCAAGAGGGTCTCACCCAAACAAATGACTGGTGCCAGAAACATGGCCTCAAACTGAATGCCAAAAAATTTATCATCATCTCTTTTGGGGAGAGTGACTTCGACACAAATTATCACATTGATAATATGGTCCTAAGCACAAAATCAGTCATGAGGACCTGGGTACCCAGGTTGATAGCAAACTGACTTTTGACTACCGTATTGCCTCGGTTGTATGGAAAGCTTTCTACATGGCCCACCTCATTAGTAAGGGTATCTCATCTAGGGACAAGGTGGTCATAACATCCCTGTATTCTTCCCTTAAAAGACCCATTATTGAGTACAATGCCCCTTTCAGCATGTACCTCACAAAGCACATGCAGCAGCTGGAGAGACCACAGAGGTTCCTCACCTGGAGAATCCAGAGCCTCAAACATCTACCCTACACAGATGGGCTAAAAGCCCAGTCCCTCTACTCAGTCTCCTACAGAGTCCTCAGAGGTGACATCTGTCTGGCATACAAAGCAATCTCAGACCCTGCCCTGATGGGACTGCTGCATATCCACAAGTCAAGCTCCACTCAAGTAACCCACACATGCAACCTCAGCCTGGTCTGTGACATGAATAGGACTTGTTGACGGGACAGATTTGTGTCCCAGAGACTCCCCCTTTTATGGAACAGACCCCCTCTCCACGTTAAGCAGAGTACCTCATTAACCCTTTTTAAGCACAACTTGGATAACTAGATGGGAAACAGAAAATACACTCCTGGAATTCCACCTGTGTCCCTGCTGGACAGTGGCATAGAGTGTTGAGTTGTTGTAACATGGGCTAAATTCTTGGCTAGGCTTTTAAGGGCCTCAGTGCCAATAGTCTAGTAACTTCCTATGGTCCTATGATCTGATCCTATGTTCTACTCCAAAAGAATCAGAACATGAAAAAAAATCTTAAAATGCACTATTCCACTATAACAAGGTGGGGTAGATCTCAAAGTAGATGTTAAGAAAACATGATGTTTGTAATACTTACCGGCAACTAAAATCTGAAGTTTTTCCAATTGATTCTGTTTTGTATTTTCAACTGAGTTTCTTTGTTTCTTTGTGTGACAGATGACACAGAGGAAAAAAAACAATGGGATCTAAAGAGGCATCAGAGAAAGGTGAAACAGTGGAATGTCACGTCAGTTGAATCTTGTTTCCAAAATGCTAAGGTTCTACAACTCATATACAGCAATTCAAGAATCATTGGTTTACTGGAAGGAATTTAGACAACAAGAGTATCACAGGCAGAAAGAAAAGAAACCTGTGGTAGTAGAGAAAAGGGCAATGGGAGGGCCAAAGAAAGGGGCAAATCACAGCAGCAAAGTAAATAAAATGATAAGTTGCATTTGCTGGAGCTAGCACTTGAGAATAAGAAGTTATGTACTCACCATAACGTTCCATCTGAGTAGGTATCTTCATTTGTCTGCAACCTTTGGGATATGGATCCGATCTCGGATCCAAGCTGGCAACTTCTACCACAGCATAGATCCGAGCTCCTAGCTCCTCCCTTTACCCATAATCCCCTGCCAACCCTGACTGACCTCAGATCAAGTTTGCCCGATATAACCTTTGTTACTGTGCCCCAGAAGGGTCTTATCTAGGATAGATCTTAAACAGAATCCTATAGGTCAGGGGGAAGGAGGGGGGGGGGTTGCAGACAAATGAAGATACCTACTCAGATGGAATGTTATGGTGAGTACATAACTTCTTAATCTGAAGTAGGAACTTCATTTGTCAGCAACCTTTGGGACAGAGTCCCCAGCTACCTGAATCCTGGGTGGCCTTTATGGAAGAATATTCCAGAGCACTGCAGAGCCAAAGGACGCCCTACCTCTGGAGACAACATCCAGTTTGTAATGGCTGATAAAGGTATGAGATGAGGCCCAAATGGCTGCGGAACAAATATCATCTAAGGGAACCCTAGATATAAAAGCCACCAAAGTAGCGTCAGCCCTAGTAGAACGAGCTCGGACTCCCTGAGGTGCAGGCCTTCCCGAACTCTGATATGCCAAGAGGATACAACTAGCTATCCACCGTGACAGGGTAACTTTAGAAATTGACTTGCCTAAATTTGTTTTGGCAAAGGAGACAAACAACTGGTCAGATTGCCTATGACCAGCAGTTCGATGAATATAAAAGCGTAATTGTCTGTGCACATTCAAGGAATGCAGTTTGTACTCTCCTTTGTTCTGGTAATTGGGAAAGAACACGGGAAGATTAATAGATTGATTAATATTAGCTTCTGAAGATACCTTAGGCAGAAAGGACGGATTGATCCTGAGGTAAACTCTATCCTGATGGAAGGCTAAGTACGGCGGTTTAACACATAGAGCTTGAAGCTCAGAGACCCTTTTAGCTGAAGTAATGGCCACCAAGAAGGCCGTCTTCCAAGAGAGGTATTTAAGATCAACCGTAGCCGCCGGCTCGAAAGGTGGGCTTGTCAAGGCCTGTAGAACCAAAGATAAATCCCATGGGGGTACTACCTCCCCATGACATGTGGTCTGAGAAGGAAGGTACCCTTGAGGAAAGCTTTACAAAGCTTGGAAGTAATTAGAGGGCCTGATTCATGCCCTACATGATAATGTGAAATCGCTGCTAGTTGTACCTTGACTGTAGAGCAGCTAGCCCCTTGATGAAAAAGGGTAGTTAGAAAATCCAAAACCGACGTAAGAGGCGCCGTGAAAGGATCTAAGTGATGGTGCTCCACCCAAATGGAGAAACGTTTCCACTTACTTCGATAGACCCTTCTGGTGGAAGGTTTATGTGCTGCTACTAGGATGGCTTTGACTGGTGAGGAGATTTGGGGAGTCCTTATCAGGAGTGGAACTGGAGCAACCAAGCAGTCAGCTTGAGGTTGACCAAGTTGGGGGTCGGAAGACCCAGAGGGTGAGTAATGAGATCCGGGAGGGGATCCAGAATCCAGGGTGGATGAATCAAATGAGACCACAGGTACGGGAACCACGTTTGATGAGGCCAGAATGGGGCAATGAGGATCATTTTGCTCCCCAACCGACTGGCTTTCTGTAAGAGTTTTAGCATCATGGGCAATGGAGGGTAAGCATAAAGGAGACCGGGAGGCCAAGCATGTACTAGAGAGTCTCTCGGGGACTCCCCCTGAGGGGGGATTAGAGTGAAGTAACTGTTGCATTTGGTATTTGAAGGAGAGGCAAAAAGATTGCAACAGGGTTGCCCCCATTGGGCAAATATTTGTTTTGCTACTAGAGGATTGAGAGACCATTCGTATGGGGTCAGAATCGAACAACTGAGCCTGTCTTCTAGGATGTTGGACCATCCCGGAATGTGCATTGCAATGAGAAAGCGGTTGGTGGATATTGCCCATTCCCACACTCTCATGGCCTCGCGACAAAGAGGATAAGACCTGGTTCCCCCCTGTTTGTAGATGTACCAGACAACTGACATGTTGTCCGTTTGTACCACAATCATCCCAATTGGAAGAAGGCTGTGAAGTGCCTGCAATGTCAAAAGCACCGCCCTCATCTCTAGGACATTGATATGCAAGGAGGTCTCTGTGTCGTTCCACGTGCCTTGGACCGTTCTGCCTGAATAGTCCCCCCCCCCAGCCGAGAGGCGTCCGTGGTCACTGTGGTGACGGGGGAAGGCATCGAGAATGGTCGTCCCGTGTGAAGACTCAGGGACTGGAGCCACCACATGAGTGACCCTCTGCAAGCCCTGCTTAGGGGAATAGGATGGGACAGGGGGTTGCGAGACAAGGACCATTGTACCTGGAGGGTCCACTGCAGGACCCTCATATTTAGACGGGCTGGGGGCAGCAGAGGAATTGCTGCCGCCATGGACCCTAGAGCCCTCAGGATCAATTCCGCCGGTGGAGCAGGAAGTTGGAGAATGGCCTGAACATGCAACCTCAGGTTCTGAAGCCGATCGGGAGTCAGGAAGGCAAGCATTAGCCTGGAATCCAATCTCACCCCTATGAAATCTATCACCTGTGTAGGAGCCAGAGAGGATTTGGCCATGTTGACAGTCAACCCTAGGTGTGGAGCAAGATTGAGGAAATAATCCCTGCCTGAACAGAGCAGATGCCTTGTTGGGGCGATGAGGAGCCAGTCGTTCAGGTACAGAAAGACCTGAATTCCCTGAAGCCTCAGGTAGGCCGCTATAACCGCCAAGACTTTGGTGAACACCCTGGGGGCTGAGGTGAGACCGAAGGGGAGGGCCCTGAACTAAAAGTGACTGGCTCCCAGCTGGAAGCGGAGGAGCCTCCTGGAACATCTGTCTACAAGAATGTGGTAGTACGCATCCTTGAGGTCTATCGAGCACATCCAGTCGTTCTCCCGTAACAGGGGAGAATAGATTGCAGCATGACCATTCAGAACTATTCTTTGGGTACTGCCAGGTTCAAGAGAAAGAGGTCAAGGATGGACCTCAAGTCCCCCGTCTTTTTTGGCACCAGAAAGAACCTGGAGTAAAACCCTGATCCAAACTGATCTGGGGGGACGGGTTGGATGGCTCTTTTTTGTAAAAGCTGCTGAATTTCTGTAGCAGCCACCTCCCTCTGATTGGGTGGTATGTCGGGGAGGCTTTTGGTTTTGGGGGTTATAATAAAGGGAATTTGGTAGCCTCTGGATATGATGTGAAGCACCCAGCGATCCGTTGTTATGGACTCCCACATTGCTAGGTGCTTCGAAAGACGCCCCCCGACTGCCTCCAGAGTGGAGCAGCCGGGCAACCCCTCAGGGGTTCTGCGCAGGCCTCTCAGAGAAGGGTTCTCTGGACCCAAAATTTCTGGGACCCCCTCTGCCTCTTGGGCAGCATCCTCCCTGTCCTCCTCTGCCATGAGAGGACTGGTTGTCCGGAGCAGACTGGGACTGATGCGATTTCTGGAACCACATCTTCTTCTGACCCTTTTGGTTCTTAGAAAAGGACCTCTGGGGAGCAGAGAAGTGGACTCCAATGGCAGACAACATCTTCCCGTCGTTCTCGCTCTGGACTAAAGTGTCGCAAATGGTTTTGCCAAACAGTGCAGAACCATCAAAGGGAGCATTCGCGAATGACGCCTTAAAGGGTTCCGAGAAGTCACAATGTCAGAGCCAGGCTTGGCGCCTCATTACCAGGCCGGCTTCGCCAGCTCTAGCGGCTCCTTCCATGGCGTGAGACAAGAGCCGCATAGAGGTGTTGGAAGCTGAACATAGAGTGAACATTTGGGAGGAGTACAGCTGCTTGTCCCCTTCCGACATGGATTCTGGGGGGGAGGCAGCGTATTCTTTTATTAGATCTCGCTGCATCTGGATGACGTGTGCCATATAGTTCAGGGCCCTCATGGAGAAGGTTGCTGAACTAAAAACCCACTTCCCAAGGCGGTCCATCGCTTGAGACTCCTTGCTCGGCGGGTGGACCGCGGAGCTCTCCTGAGCCAACTCCCTCTTAGTGGCCGCCGCCACCAACATGGCATCCACGGGGGGACCTCTGCTCCAGTGGGTTCTTTCTGCAGGGGGACTCAGGATCCTATCTGGGCACTTGTGGACTGGCTCTACAGTTTCCGGCTCCTTCCAAGCCCTGGTGGAAATAAGGTCCACCAGGGTGTCGGGGGGAGGGGACACCCAAGAGGTAGATGGCCCTGCTTTGAACGCCTCTGGGAATACGGACTCATCGGAGGAAGCCTTGGGGGAAGACCACCCTCCGCTAATCCTGAGCATTTCCATGATGTCTCCAAAGGAGACATCCTCAGGGGGTGACCTTGGGGAGCCTTCCCCTAAGTCCGTATCTTCTGTAAGGGACTCGGGGGAGTCCACGTGTCTCCTCTTACACTTAGCTTTGTGAGGGACCTCCTCGGGGGGGGGGAGGCTGTCCGAGGAAGACTCACCAGCAATGTCACGTTCCAAAGGAACACCCAGAGGCACTGAAGCAGGCTGCCCCGAAGGCCGGGTGATGGGAGCCTGTTAAATATAGGATACCCAGCACTTGTTCACCTCACACAAGAAAAGGAGAGTTTTTCTCACAAAACTTATCAAATAGCAGCATTAGCTCAAATTCAGCCTAAGCTTGAAGTGTCGGCAAACATCATCTGTCAGTCAAGGTTGTCAGGGGATTAAGGCAGGAGGGGAGAGGAAGGAGGAACTCATGCTGTGGTAGAAGTTGCCGGCTCGGATCCAAGATTGGATCCGTATCCCAAAGGTTGCTGATAAATGAAGTTCCTACTTCAGATAATATGTTATGTCTCTATAGATACCACAGTAAAAGTAAGTACTGCATGTAGTATGTCTGTTGTCATAGACTAAATATAATATAGACTAATATATTAAGGTAAAGAAAAAAAAGAAAAAAAAAAAAACACAAAATCATTGGAAATAGAATTATATGTTTTTATATTTATTTTATCTATTTACATTATCATAAGCAGGTACTTACAACAGACAATAACCCTTCCCTGTTTCAAATAACTGCTGCTGCTATAATATAAATAATGCTATAATAATGGAAGTTTTAATATAAACAATATAAAACAGCAAATAATACAAATATGTGTGAAATCACATTAGACAGAAAGCCAAGAAGAAATCAAGTGACCTAATTCAAAGATAGAGAATGAAATTACAAAGAAAGGCAGACAAAACTGAACAGATTTAACACATAGATATCTGGGTATTGTCATACTTAACTATTACAACTACAGACACAGTATTATAAATTATCAGTTGTACAAATTCTAGATTCAGAAAGGTATTGTGCTTGACCCTGAGGATGGAAATGATAGATGATAGAAAACTCAAAACTTAGATGGAAAAAAGCTAAAATATTTTGGTAAAGAAATTTTTCATGTCAAATAAGTGCATTGTGTAGTTAGTGCCTCTTGGGGAACATGAAACAAAGATCGCCACTCTGTTATATGCATTAGTAAGCTTTTCTCCCATACTGTGGAAGGGTTGTTAAAACCATATGACCCTAAGATAATGATGGGATGAGTTTAGCTCTGGCAATTGTAAGGCTGGTAGCCACAGAAAGTGAGCCATTAAACCAATACTTTGGGTCTTGTTTTTATGCATATTTTTTGAAAATGTAACTTACGTGTTTTACAAATTTGAAAGACTTGTTGAAAAATATTTCCAGGAATTTGCTCAGTCATACTGAGTAATAATTTCTGCTCCTTCTCCTCCTTCAGAAAAGATGGTGATAGAGTTTATAGAATTATTTAAATACTTCTTAGTGCCAGGCAGGATGGCATTCCATTTCAGTGTGTGAAGCAGAAGAGTTTTGATTTATCCAGGTATCCAAGGAGGAGAGGCCTAATTGCAGTTCAGCTTCCACCTCAGCAGCTCTGAGATGTTTGGCTAGAAGAGCAGTGTCATCTGCATTCAGAATGATTTACATATTTGTACAGGCCTTCCACATGTCATTAATCAACATTAGGAAAAGCGAGACTCTGATACCAATCCATTAGCTATCACATTGCATATAGATCTATAGAGGAACTATTATGTCTATCTTGAAATTGTCTAGTTGACTAATAGTGCTCCATCCGTTAAGACTTAAGAGATCTTAGCCCAATAATGAGGAGAGTGCGGAGTAATACATTTTATTTATTTAACATTTGTTTAACAGGAAAGTCTAACTGGGATACAGCCCATTTTCAGCTGAGGCCTGGGGAGAAATGCTCGAGATGCATGTCGTTGGAATGTAGGAGGAAACTGGAGTACCCAGAGGAAACCCCCATGAATGCAGGGAGGACATGCAGACTCTGCACAGAAAGCACGCCAGCTGAGAATCGAATCAGAAAACCTCTTGTTGAGAGGCAACGATGCTAACCGCTGCACCGCTGTGCCACCCGATGATGGGATATGGTGTCAAAAGCCATGCTTAACTCAAGGAATAAAACAACAAGTTAGCCACATTTAATTATTAATGACTAAGAGATGGTATAAAGCCTTTCACCCACTACTTGGTATTATAGGTTCCAGTTCTAAGAAATCCTAATATGATACAACACATACTAAATTTTAAGCTAATATTTTAATGAATATTAATTACTGTATGTTTTTCAAATATGTTATTTATGTTAATTATGTATTGCCTGTAAATGTGTATAAGCTTACTTCTCTAAAGTATGAATGTACTTACCTATGTCAAATCTAAAATGAAAGAAGGACCATTTATGAGGTCTCTGGTTACTACTCCAGTACACCAACATGTCTTTCACGCAGTGCAATCCACTACTCTACCTAGGTCCTTGCTTTCTCTTTCCCTTTTTTCTGTATGTCCATTCCTTTGGCAACCTAAAATGGTCATAGGTTTTGTTCAAAGTTGCCCTCTTCCTTCACTTTAAAATCTGTTCACTATATTTTCTCATTTCAGCACAGGTCAAACTAGTTTGATTGTGTCTGTTAGAAAGTGCT
The DNA here is from genome assembly GCF_019279795.1 of Protopterus annectens. Classification (NCBI taxonomy): domain Eukaryota; kingdom Metazoa; phylum Chordata; order Ceratodontiformes; family Protopteridae; genus Protopterus; species Protopterus annectens. The sequence continues at coordinate 404,830,738 of NC_056750.1, read as the reverse complement.
GTTGCTTTATATACCAGTGGAGAGCCACATTGTATACTACTAAGCCATCCAGATTTTCATAGAATGTCTAGATTTTTTACTCATATTTTTGGTTTTCTGGCAAATCACTGAGGACGGAAGTCACTAAATAATATTCATTTGAGTTTCAGACTTCATATCAGAAAATGCATGCAAACACAAAACATGTTATTCTAGCAGCTTTCTATGTCTGTAAGAGTATTATTTAAAATCTGTCCCTATTTACAGGCATTTGTCCTCCCATTATGTTAAGCTTTATGCAGATTTCTTGCACTAAGAGGTTGAAAGGTAATTTGGTTGTCTAATCAAGTCTTCTTTCAGCAAAACTGAAATGAACAACCATATTTCAATGAAGTGGTTAAGAGGTGCAGAGGGTGAACCCCGAAGAATTTGCCCTTGCATTAAAAGCACTTCTGTTGAGTGCCAATTCACTGTACCAGATTCATTGTCATTAAAAGATATTCAGCTTCTTGTAATTATTGTTAGATTTGGCAAAGACTAAGAAAGTCTTTGTCATGTTTATTATTGTCTCCCTCTTGTCCAGGTTTGTGCAAAATTTCACAGGTGCCCATGTCTTTTCCGATGTCAGGTAGGACAAGGGACCTTGTTTTACCACTGAATAATCATGTATCACTTAAACAAGGCACAATTATTCATAGTAAACCCCTAGATGTTACTTTAGAGCTCATGACTCTCAAGTTTGAAAGCATTAAACATTAGTGGAGCTTTCTTTGGGTGCTTTTTGTCTGTCCTGCTAATCATGGAACAATTTCAAAATTTTAAATATATTATTAATGATGTATTATCCTTCCTCTTTGGACTCGCATCAGTCTTTTGCACTGTTCATTCTTGACAGGTTGTCCAATTTGTCTATTTGATTAGATTGCTTGCCAATATATCTGTTTATCTTGAATATATATAATTAGCAAAAGAACCCTTAATTCATGTTGACCCAATCTAATTGTTACTGAATACTAGATAAATCCACCTCACAACCTTATCCTTTCATCACATTTCTTTTGCTTTTCTTATTTATTTGCTGGAGAGGGTGATACATTAAGTATTACAGTACAACAGTGTTTTATACTGTGTGTAAGCCTCATTATTTATTTATTTTTTGGAAGTGGGGAGTCATGCAGTGTAAATATATATTCATTTATTTATTTATTTTTACTTAATGCCGTTAATTCTATAACTTAAACTTTTTGCCTAAAAATGAATGATAGATGATCTGTTTTACATACTGAGACAAGATCTAAGATTAACTTTATTTATTTTTTTACTTAAAGCAAGTAACAAGAACCATAAATATAGCCAATGTAAGAACATAGCTAATAATACCACACCATGAACATGTAGGATTCAAAATAAGGGGAATGACATTGCAACGCAACAAAATAACATTTAATGAATGAAGGTGTATAAATACAAAATTGATCATAAAAAAAACGTCCAGAGTTAATTGATGATAAAAACATCCAGAGTTAAGCGCTTTTGTTCATCAAAGACAATTGGACTTCATCAGAACTATGGTAAAAAGTGCAACACGTCTTTAAATAATCAGACCAATCAAACAGATCCTAGTTTTTAAAGTCACAGACCCTAACAATTCATAACTAAATCAATAATTAATTATCCTTACTATAAATAAAATAAAAATACTGAATCAGAATTTTAAATGACAAGAACTTTACAAGGCACAACTAAAATCCACCAGTATATTATAACTTTGCTGCCCTCATTTTTAACAGGAAGAGTAAGGACATATATTCATTTAGTCCTGGTCTATTACTTACATTTAGTCTACATTGCCACAATAATTCCTTGTACTCAAGTCTATTTTCCCAGTGTACATCCCTGGGATTTTGATGTACTATCTCCAAAATCAACAATAAGATTTTTTTCAAAAGTGTACAATCTGAAGAACGTTTGTACAATGTTTTTTTTTTCCTCATTTTATTGACAATATCATAATTGTGCTTGTAAATTCTTTTGCATAATGCTCTTTCTCCATTTTTCTTACATAAATGCCAGGACATTCAGAACAGATAGCCAGATAAACAATCCCCTTAGTGTAGCCATTGCCCATTCTGGCTACAATGATTGTATTATTGCTGTTACTCAACAATAAACTCTGCCCAGTGTAAACATAACTAATAATGACAGTATAATTACGTACAATTATGATATTCTGTGATAAATAATTGGAGAAGAAAAACAGTTACCAACAATCCACAGCAAATAATCATTTGCAAGAATGTTATCCACAACTTTGAAGTCACTCCCGGTGAGGAAAACTAGTCAAAAACAATCAACCTTGAAATTCTCTTTTCATTCATATTACTAATGAAAATTTTTTTTTGTATAATAGCATAAAGTCTCTGACATTGGCACTAAACTTCTCAGGTTTAACAGTAAAATAATTCAGACCGCAGCAGTTTAGTATTTTCCTTCCTTGTTGTCTGATATGTACTAATAATCAAGGTACAAGACAGCATTTTAACAGTTTCCAGTTGTAGGCAATAAATGAACTGACCACAACAAAGTTATAAATAGTAAGGTTCTTATATGTCATTGATAGGTCTATAAATTCTCTAGTGTGCATTAATAACCAAGTGCGATCTGACAGTGGCATTAATAGCCAAGTGCGATCTGACAGTGGCATTAATAACCAAGTGCGATCTGACAGTGGCGTTAATAACCAAGTGTGATCTGACAGTGGCGTTAATAACCATGTGAGATCTGACAGTGTACGCCTTTCCCAGTAACCTGGTTGTACATTATTACTGCTTATTTTCATCTAAGAACCACTGCCAGGCATAACCAGAATTTATGACAACTAACTACTGCTCAAAGCTGCTTACAGCCTTTACATTGTACAGAGGTAATATAACCTGTACTGACACTCTTGTCCAATAACCATCAAAAGGGAATTTAAGCTGGTGATCAAATAAAAATGGATACTGAGAAAGAAATTTCAAAGAGAAAATAAAAATTAAGGGGTCAAGAGAAATATATCTTTCCAAATAAGCCCCTGTAATAGAAACTAAATGGTTGGATGCAGCAGCTCTCTGGCCAGATAAGATTTATATACAACTTAGATGCTCTAATTGAAGTACTGTCATCCTGTATTATTACTTCTATTAAACCTGTGGGGTCAGAGTCTCTGTAATATAGGTGTTGTTGACATAGCATGTCTATGTAGAAGATATTTCCATTTGTCTTTGGCTGGAAGGGAGATGGTATGTAACAGTTGGTGAAAAGCAGCTAAACTGAGTTGATTATCTGAACTGAAGAAGTTGAGAAATTGAGTATAACCCTCTGGCTCACCAATCTGGCCAGCTTAAGATTAATTTTAAGTCATATACATTTTGTGTCATAATTACTACAAGACATCAGGCTTTACTTGTCACAGTTATATGACCTAGAATTTGGGGAGGACAACAGTCAAGTTTGTTTATTTATTTATTTAATGTGAAAGTCTGACTGGGAAAAAATCATTCTCAGTGGAGGCCTGGGGAGAAAAGTCTCAGCAGGTACACTTAAGATACTCATGACAACACATTTTTTTGCAAAGGTACATCACATATATAGTTCTTGAAACATCTAGATCCAAACAGGTAATTGTTCTATAGTGACACTATACAAAAATTAAACAGGTATTTCTTCTGTGGTGACATTATACATGATATTAAATTCTAAGTATAAAACATTTAGTATGCCAAAAGTTCATGTGAATATATGTGACAAGCAGACATTAGATATGACTTGTAAGTCATGGGTAAGGAGGGTTATAGTATAAATATTAGGAATAAATAAAACTGAGATAAGGTGTATGAAACAGTCAGTAGGTACACAGTAGTTAAAGGTAGAAGGAGAGAGGCATTGTATAGCGGATGAGTCAGCGATAGTGGGGATAAGAATACTAGGGTTCTAAATAACATACAACCTGTTTATACGAGAGTGGTGGAGAGTATTTGAAGAAGATGGATAAAGTGGGGAGATCAGAAAGAAATTGAAATGTAAAGTAAGGGATTAAAGTAGGAAGGAAATTGAAGAGAAGTGGTAGAAAGATATGCTGTGTAAAAATGGATAGAGGTAAAAAAGGGATAGGGGTTATGAGTTGGCAAAAGAGAATGGAGTTAACCAGGTATGTGTATGGCCACATGTGGTTTAGATGTTGTTTAAGTAAGGGCTTGAAAGTGGAAAATTTCATGGTCTGTTTTAAGTATGTTGGGATGGTGTCTAAGAGTTTGGATATGTAATGGGAGTGTAATGAGTCTCTTTCTGGGTTATTAGCCTTTGCTGTGATTACTAATAGCTTATTGGTTGAGCAAACATCTCTACATGGACAATACTGCTGCAGGGTATCCTTTAGTGTTGAACATTTCTCTAGAGCATGTATAAGATTCTGTGTGGTAATAAGTCCTGAGTAGGTTAAATAGTTGGGTAGCTCAAGCCAGTTTAGTTGTTTGAGGGCTCTGCATTTGTGAATCCTACATGTAAGGTTGGCAGTAAATTTGGCTACTTTATTGTAACAGTTCGATAATTTAGCTGTAAGTGTAGTATTTAGGCTTTTAGGAATAGGTGAAGCATGTAATATCTCATCTCTGGGCCAGTAATCAAGGAGCTTGAATCGTCACCACTGACACTGGAGAGGGATGTTCACTTGGAACAAAAATGGATACACCCCAATATTTCCAGATTCAGCTCTCTGCATCAAGCACCATTTCCCTTAAGAGCACACAGGGAGCACATGCAGTTCAGGGACCAGATTTTTCTACCTGTCTCCCTCAATAATAATCCCCACTGGTACAGCTATAGGATTGAGACCTTAGCCAAGTGTCCAAGCCAACTCCTCCTGCACCCTCTCTTTGAAACCAGAGCTTCATGTTCCTGCTCCTAGTAACTGACACACACTTTGAGATTTCATTTTCACACACACACACACACACACACACACACACACACACACACACACACACACACACACACACTCACACACACCTGGGAAAGGCTGGCACAGGTTTACTAGCTATGCCCTTTCTGCATAGACTATAAGGTAGTTACACTGCCACCAGACATCCCAAAGCCAGCTACTCTAAGGCTCTTACAAGTGTACCCAATTGTACTGAGTGAAATTAATATTTATACAAATGGGAGTTTGACCAACAGCAAGGCTTTCAGGAGCAGCCAGAGCTGTCACCAAATATATATAAGTACTCTCAGAGATTAAGCTATTCTCTACCACAATGAAAAGTTTAAATATATTTAATAATAAATAATAAAATAACATGAAAATACTAAATATCTATTGGCAATAAACACCAGAGTTTCAGTAACAGGAAATATTAAAAACAATACAGGTGGACATGTTCACAAAGTTACAGAACAACAATACTTAACTAATCTCACTATATTTTCCTGACTGATCTAAAGAATTATTATCCCCTGGTTACTTAGTAGAGCAAGGCAAGATGAAATAGGTGAGAAATCCTTCTTTGTCAGGATACAAAAACAGAGTGCCCTGGGATTTCACTCTAATCTAGTATTAAAACATAATTTTTAGTGATAGATTACAGAATGACATAACATACATCTGGTCATCTGACTTCTGGTTCCCATGCTTCCCCCCCTTGGCTAGAAGCTGTCTGAATTTATCACATATGTGACAATAATACACATATGCACAGCCTTGCTAAGATCTGCTGCAGCACGTGGAATTCATAAAACAACTTCATACCTCCACCCTTCCAAAGTAGCAGTTGGTTCACCCCAATGACAATGCAGGAAGCTTCCTAGTACAGACTTTTTGTCTCTGGCTGCACTGAGAACTGTATGATACAATCTTTATGGCCTAAATTAAGTAATTTAATTTCTTACTATTTTTCAGTATCAGGTCGATTGAGATTAATCTCTTCTCTTTAAGTATTCTCTGTTACAATGTATGCATTTCAGCAGTTACAATAATGCATTTACATTTCTTCCTCTGTCCAGCCGGACACACTGTTGATACATTTTTAACACAAGCATCTTTATAAATACATTTCAACACAAGCATCTGTACAAATCAGTTTGATATTCAAATAACATATAATTCTTTACTAAATTCCAGCTAGCTGTACTGGCATATGTTACACATCCACTGCCCTGCTTCTCCTGGCATAGGTAGCAATGCCTCCTTAGCTAAACTCTGGAACTCTCTTCCTCCCTCCCTTTGAAATACTCAAAACCACTCCAACTTCAAATCCCTCTTCAACTCCTGATTTTCTTCCAAGTGGGAATGCTCATGCTCTCTTCCAACCTAAATCCCTCTAATATCTACATTTACTCTTCCATCCTCTCTACTAGCTTTCTGTTCTTCAGAGTGGGAATGCTCATGCTCTTTTCCAACATAAATCCCTGTATTATCGACATTTAATCTTCCTTCCTCTCTATTAACAACATTCTCTGATTACACTATACACTGCTAACCTTCTCCTGCAGATATTTTGCACTCACAGCCTTTCCCTGCTTGATTCCTCTTTTAAATTTATTGCAAGCTTGTTAATATTTAATTTTCAGCAATTTCTTTATTTGCTAAATTTTCACTCTGTAAATGATTCTAAGATTGTAAAAGATGCAAGATTTTATTCTGTAAATGACATTTTAATATTGTAATGCTTGCATGCTGTTGACTTCTTTGTTTTGTATGTTTGTTGTTGTCACTGTTGCTTTTCTCCCCGGGCTTCCACTGAAAATGGGCTGTTCTTGGCCCGGTGGACTTCCCCAGTCATCAAATGGAAAATAAAATAAAATAGAATAATCACAAGGCACATAGCTGGTATTAGAGAAGGTAAAAGCTAGTGTTTATCTCGCATCATTTGTTGGGTATTTTATTGTCCTATAGAGGGAGCAGAGTTTCTAGTGTGCTTTTAAATGGCTTGTGATATGTGTTTTGGTCAAATTTGGAGTTATAGTCAATTAAGACACTCAGAAGTTTCGTTTGGGTCACATTTTCAAGTTTTGTGGTGTTGTATGAGGTCATTGCAAAAGATTATCTTTCATTTTAGTATTGTTTAAGAGTGACATTTTAAGTGTGTTTTTCTTTTTGTTGTTTTTTTAAGATTTATAAGTAGAATTGCACCATTTACCCAAGTTTCAATAGCAGTGAAATAATTTTGGGTGATGTTCTGAAATGTCAGTAGGGATGGGACTGCATAAAAACGTGTTGAATAGCATATTAAATTATGCTAGTGGAATTGGTGGCAATATGTAATTTGTTTCTAAAAATGTTAAATAAGAGGTGGGTACTTTTAATAATAATTTGTTTCTAAAAATGTTAAATAAGAGGTGGGTACATTTAATAAAATATTTGTTTTATAATGCATCAGCACAAGTAAAGATAGGAACTAGAAGTTACAAAAAAATGCATTTAATTAGAAGCAATAAACAGGGATGCCCTGTTCACTTTTCTTTTCTCTATTTATCAGGAACCTTTGTTAAATAGTTAGAAGCAAATACAAGTAAGGAGTTATGAGCTGCAGTCATTTACTCACAAACATGGATGACTTCTTTATATGACATGATACTGGAAAGGATTTAGAGGTCATATTTCAGGAACATTGTCCATATGGCAGAATTTCTGAATAGAAGATAAACACACAAAAGACTATGGACATAAAGATGAATTATTCACCCAGTGACAGCCTGTGTGAAGAGTATCATTTTCTGAGTGACACAAAACAGGCATAGTTGAAGGGTCATTGTCCTTAACATTGTATAACAGTTTATATACATTAAAAGCTCCTTTTAGGAAGTGAGCATATAAGGATTTAGGAATTGATGAATGATCGACAATAAAACATGAGCAAATGTGAACAAAATTCAGTAAGGAATATTTTAGAAGATTATAATACTGAAAACAGCCCTGACATCTAGGAGCAAAGTCTAAGATATAAACCAATTTGCTCTTCATGTTTTAACTTACAATGTTGGAGTGATTAATTGGCCCCAAAAGGTACTGGATCAGTTGGACAGGAAAACAAGAAAAATGCTTCACTCTTATCAAATGATATATAAAAATGAGTGTATACCAAGATTATATATGAACCTAAAAGATGAATGGTTAATACTGATGGCCCAGGATAGTGGACTACATACACATTGGTTTTCAAAGTCCATTGAACATGTGGGAAAAACAGACAAATGCAGATTTTGTAAAACAGAACTGGAAACAGTCAGACATCTTGTTGCTGGGTGTGATACACTTATGGCAGATGGCCTGTATACTGAAAGGCAAAATAATGTAGCAAGACTGTTGCCTAGGGGATTGTACAAACATTACAATATTGAAGTAGTGAAAAAGCATTGGAAACATAAGTTATAAATCATTATAGAGAATGATGACATTTATATCACATGGAATCACTCATTACCAGTAGTTCAAAAACAGATGTGAGGAAACCAGATATAGTGGTCCATGAAAAGTAGCATTCATCATTGAAACTGCTGCACCCAGTGACTACAGTGTCTTACATACAGAGAGACACAGTCACAAAATACCAGGATTTATAGGCAGAAACAAGGGTACCCAGAAAGTTCCAGTTTAGCAGGCGTACTGGGTCTCATAAAAATAATTTACAGTCATATTTAGATATGCTACCAATACATGTAACTCTATATGAATTACAGGAGGATTCATTTTTGGGCATATTCGGTTAGCTTTTGGCTAATATTAGTGATTGAAATAAAACTAATTTCATGAACTTTATTCACAGTTTGACTTAGGAATGATACTAGAAACCCAAAAGACTTGGAAAAATTAAAAAAAAATGAAATAATATTTGTCTGTATTTGATACAGAAAATCCTAGCTGTAAATAACATATGAAATTTGTCAACATTTTAAGCCTAGAGAACATACATGATATACTTTGAAAGCTGACACCTTAAAAATAGAATAAAAAAATCTACTGGGAACTCAAAGTAAAAGTTTATATAGACACCAATTAGCCAAGGCCACATGTATAAGATCAAGACAAAAAGTTGTCAAGTTGCATATAAACATTTCTGAAGACTGGTCAAAATATTAACCAATAACCTGGAAAAGAAAATCACTACCAAAAAAAAAAAAAACTCAAATCATCCATAAAACCTCAGACTTCTCCATCAAAACCATTAGGTGTCAAATGTGTATGTGTGCATGTGTATGGTATCCTGTTGTGAACCACATTCCTCAAACTTCTATGAAAACCTAAAATGTGCTGAAGAACTGTTAATTTCCACTGCAGCCATGTTTATTGCACCATGGCAAAAACTAGTAAAATCCAAGTAGCCTTCTGTCATAGTTACTGACCACCCCCTCCTTCCTGAGTTACGCAGGCATCTGAAACGGGCCATTAAGATGTCAGTCAGTTTTTGGTCCAAAAGTACAAAGTACACATTTTCAGTTTTAAATGTTTATCTATCCATGTTATTATTTTAATTTAACCACATGCACCTATGGGAAGCACATGAAATCAGTTTTTATTTCTGTTAGTATCCCAGGTTAAGATAATCAAGACTTAAAATCCTGACAAAATAAAAATTTCAAGAAGAGGAAAATAAACTAGAACAAAAAAAGAAGCTCAGAGCACCATGAAAACTGATATTATAGCAGCATTAACTGAGGCAGACAATTTTGAAAAAGTGTTTATTTGTATTTTTTAGTCCAATTTTCAGCTAACTTCAAGTACCTGGGAACTGTACTAATTAGGGTTGCCACCTATCCATTTTTTTCTGGACTATTTGGAAATCAAATTGATTCTCTGGTAGTCCAGAAAACACTGTACAAACACCAGTATTCTGTTTCAAAAAAGGAAACAGGCTATCAAAGTTTGTTAAATTGCCTGATTTACTATGCTTTTTTACAGAAAAACATAGTAAATCGGCTGAAAGCAGGCATCAGGAATGGAAAAAGAAGGCATTTTGGCTTACTGATGTCATAGTGATGTCACAAAATGGGTGGGGCACGGGTGGGAGAGGGGTGGGAATAGGTGGAGTTACGGGTGATGCAAGGGGTATGGCTTTACTCTGGTTTTAACCACAATGAAAGGTGGCTTACTGTGTTGCTTTTAAGTATTTAAAAAGAAAGTGGTGACATTTTATTATTATACATACATTTACTCTTAACTGAACTTCTGCAATGTGCTCCATTTAACTAATATATCATAGATGTGTATGGTTGGTAATCTGGAGCTTTTATTTTACATATTCACCATTTTATAAGTTATTGCTTCAAAAATGGCTTTTTTACATTGTTCATGGCTGGTATTAACATCCATGAGCATTCTTATGCTTAAAAGTTTCACTTTACTAGAAATGTCACACCTACTTATTTTTGTATAGATTTTGACAACTTTTGTGACAAGCTTGAGCTTCTAAAGACTTCAGTTATCTCCCAGACTCATGAGGAACAATCTGTAATGTCTTTCAGGAAATAGGCATGACCTCTGAACCTGTTTCTCTTCACTGAACTCTAACAGTCAGTCAGATTCAAGAATGATCATTTTGAACTGTTTTCATTCAGTTAGCAATTATTTTATCCAAAAAGTCTTATAAGCATATGTTTTACTGTGAATAGTGATTTATTTAATCTGAACTATATATTTAAATAAGAATTATAAATATGTTTCTGAGAGTGGCAGTTTTAAATGCATGTTTTCTTTTTCTTTTCTCTCTGCTTTAATGAACATTTTAGTCCTGTATTTACTCATAGGAACAAATAATTATTAGGATTAATCAATTTATCTTATTTAGTCTGATTAGATAAAAAAATTAAAGATATTGTATACAGCTTCATATTCTGAGTTCATGCATACATAGTATATTTTGTATGTTTTTAATGTACATGCAGTTTCCCTTCTGCTAGCTATTAACCTGCAGTAGTTAGGATTGTCCACTAGATATCATGAGAGGGTTAGTTTGTGGCTTCTATGAGAGATACAGTAAGCCTGGATTTAGTTTATCCATGCAGAAGGTTGCCAAAATGTACAGTTTTATTGTTTTCTAATTTGGAGTTTTTAAATTGTCCATAACAGTTTTAGAAATTGTATTTGTCATAATGTATCAAGGAAAGCACTTTTCAATTTTACTTATATTTTACTTATAATAGCAGTCTCCATAAAATGATAATGTTTAACATCATGTCTGTTAATGTCAATAGGTTGAACAACCCCATGAAAAGAAGTAGTGTCAACAAATATTTAATGCTGCATAAAGCAGATTTTGCATTCATTCAGGAATCTCACTTAGTAACAGAAGCTCTAAGCAAATTAACTTTTAAGGACTATAAGATTTTGGTAAGTTCACACTATAATCACAAGAGAAGAGGTGTCCTAATTTTACACAGAAAATCAATGAGAATTCCAGAGATAGTTGACTCATACTCGAGCAATGATGGCATGCTTGCTTTAGTCATATTAAAACTAGATAAAAAGATGTACACTTTTGCAAACACCTACTGGACACTGGGCATTGAGACTAAAATTGTGAAAAAACAATTAGACACCATAACCTTGAATTCTAAAGGTGAGTTACTATTAGCAGGTGATTTTAATTGTATCCTGTCCTCCACTGATACTACAAGTTCTACACCAGTTAAGATTCCCCTGTCACCAAACACTTAAACAACTATATAAAAGACAGAAAGCTAATTGACATTGATGGTATAAAAAACATTGTCCTCCCTAAAGTATTCTCACTACTCTTACAGATTTGGCACACAGACCAACATAGATAAAGTCTTTGTAACCAATTTTTTTATTGGTCAAAATTGATAATGTAGTGCTGACATTATGCTCTATGTCTGACCACAGTGCTATCACCTTCAGTGTAACACTTAATACTGACCCCCTTAAACTTCTGCCAAAGACTACCTGCTTATCTTGTAACAGTACAAGGATTTAAAGAATGGTTTCTAGATGAAATAAAGCTTTACTTAGATGTCAGTAATAATGGAGAGGTTTCAGATATTATCCTATGGGACACTTTAAAGGTAGTCTTACATGCTAAAGTCAAAAGTTGGTATATAAATAAAAGGAAAGATTGTGATAAAAAACTGGTAGACATACAAAAAGAAATTGATGAACTAAAACTTACAGCAAACGACAAATCTGCATTAGCGGACATATGTAAACTAAACAAGGAATATCTGGATATCATGCAGCATAAAATACCAATAAATCTGGAAAAAATCAGATTACAATCTTACTCAACCCCAAGAGTATGCATAGGATTGTGATTAGATTTAAACATTTAAATTAAAAAAGTCATACAAGAGAAATAATATATACTAGAAATAATATGACTATCAAAGCTACAGTTCTAAAAAATATCTTATTATGCTTTCAAAGTCATTACGAGAATATTTATAATAACTCATCTACTATTTATTTATTTATTTATTTTATTTATTTATTTATTTATTGACATTTGTTAACCGGGTTAGTCCAGCTGGGTTTTTGGCCCATTTTTAGTGCAGACCTAAGGAGAAAAGCTCCATGTGCAGACAGTTTACTAACTAAAATAAAATAAACATTTACAGTAACAAAGGAATAAGAAATTGAGTTATACAATATTGTAAAGATACAAAGCCAAGTATTTGCACACATTGTGGTTGAAAATCAGCCCTGTACTGAACAGGGTTAAGATTATTTACATATTTACAAGCATGAGTTTGAGCCATCAGATGTGATGTATACATCAGAAAGAGGTAACCTCCAGTACAGGGATTGCTGTTGTGAGGAGAAGTTGCTGAAGTGAGGTGAAATCAAGAGTGGAGAGGGGGGATCAAGTTGGGGCTTTACAAGAACAGATTTTGGAGCTGAGTAAGTGGAGTTTGAGTTTTTCCTTACAGTGGGCTGGGTGAATGGTGGAGCATATGTCTCTAGGAAGTTCGTTCCAAGTCTGGGCTATGGAGTATTTATATAAGAGTTTGCCTACAGCTTTTTTTGGTTGGTAGGTATGTAGCAGTTGCTGATTAGAGGTACGGAGAGTATGAGAAGGAGTGTAGGTAGAAATGAAGGAAAAGAGAGGAGGACAAGATGACGGTTTGTAGAGAATAGAGTGTAACATTTGAAGTTGTGTTAGCAACAGTACATGGGGGAATTCCAGCCAATTTAGGGATTTAAGGGCTAGGCAGTGGTGTGTGTTATATGGAGAGTTAGTGATGAATCTAGAAATCTTATGGTAAGTTTGTTGGAGTTTATTTGAGGTTGTGGTTTGAATGTTAGTGAATGAGTTCCCTCATGGAAATATTCTATCATCTCTTCCATCTTAAATCCAAATAAACAGCCCAACCTTTGCATTTCATACTAGTAAACACAAAAGTATAGACAACTTTCTTGCTAATAATATTCAAAATAAGTTATCCAAACACAATATTAATAACATAGATAAACCCTTTTCCTTTAAAGAATTAAAGGAACAAATAAAAAAATCTTTAGACAAAAAAGGCACCAAGGCTGAATGGTTTAATTCCAGAATTTTACAAGTTCTTACCTGATAACATCTTGAAAATCTTACTCAATGCATTCCAAGAAGTTAAAGGTACAGCAAACATCCCTCCCTCGTGGAAATATTCTATCATCTCTCTCATCTTAAATCCAAATAAAGAGCCCAACCTTTGCATTTCATATAGGCCAATTTCTTATTTATGTCTATCTTAGCAGACAGATTAAACAATATTCCTCCAATATTAATTCATGAAAACCAAACCAGGTTTATCAAAAAATGGAAAGTACAAGACAATGTGATTAGATTACTTTCCTTAATAAACTTAGCAAACAAGAAAAAAAATTAACTTTTTATTTTAAGCCTTGATAGAGATAAAGCTTTTGACTCCCTAAGTTGGCCACATCTGTTTAAAGCTCTACAAAAATACAGTTTCTCCCAAAATGTTATAGGATTAATTAAAAAACTATATGAAAAGTCCATAGCCTATGTAAAGATTGTATCTTATCTATCTATCCCATTTGAAATACTAAGAGGTACTAAACAGGGATGCCCCCTCTCCCCAGTACTCTTTACTTTAGCAATTGAGCCTGTTTCAAATTGTGTTAGAAATAATGACAACATTAAAGGATATAAAGTGTCAGACAAATTATCCCCCAAGATACAACTGTTTGCTGATGACCTATTAATAACTTCAGTAGATCACCTATTACATAATCTAGACTTCTTTGCAAACATCTCTGGTCTAAAATTCAATCACAATAAAACTCAGGCCTCCTAGTGAATAAACATGTTACTATGAAACATATATCAAAAAGGGACATAAACTGGGAGGGCCCAGATATTAAATATCTAGGTATCATTGTTAAATTTAATTATAAAAAAATCACTCACATCTAATTACCAACAACTTATAAACTGAATTTCAAGTTTAATTGACAGTTGGAACAGACTTTTCTTCACATTTGAAAACAGACTAAACTTTAATAATTCCCCCACCTGCCAAAATTAAACAGAAATTTAATAACTTATTACTCAACAGAAACCAATAATTTCTCTTCTCTGGCACACCACAAACTGGGATGAAGGAGGTGTAAGGTTTCCAAACACTGATTTTTATCTAAACTCTGCATTTATTAACAAAGTGTTGCTTTGGAACGATACTTCTTATACATCATATTGGAAATCAATGCATGAAACCTTACTTCTTAATAGTAATAGGACGTTGCTTAAACCATATTCTCAAATACATACAAACATCTTTATATGGATTTTAAAAATATAAATTCAAGGTGAAAGGTCAGAACTTGTTCTTACACCTCTTACAAACACATATATTGTTGTTGTTTATAAAGCTTATGTTTTCTAATCAAGTGATTAAGAATTTATTAATCTATTGCCTACATAAATTAATGTTTGATATATTTTGATACTCAGGAAATGTTAGAATTTAAAAAGGGTGACCTATTATATTGGAATCAATTTCTCTCAGCTAATAAAATAAGTTCTGCAGACTATTTGATCAACAGATATAGTTTTCCAAATTGTAATTGGCTGGACATCCAAACATGTAAGGATTTTATACATATTAAGCTCGCACCCTTATTAGAGGCATACAATAAGAGCAATTTAAAAATCTTGGATTTTATCTCAACAATAATTAATAGCTTACCCAAGAACACTTCATACATATCTGTTATTGATAAAATTCTCAGAAATGGTTTTAGCAAAACAGATGTTTCTTTTTGGAATTATTCAAGTGAAGTTAATGAACAAGTATTCTCAGAAAATGATAAAAAAAAACTTTGTTTACAGTCAGTGAAGGAATCCACGTCTTCCTTGTTCTGGTATGTATACACATGGAAATTTTTGCGTAGATGTTTTTTCACTCCACACAGACTAGCAATAATGTATAAGAAAGATGAAATGAAATGCTGGAGATGTGGACACCCTGATGCTGACTAGATACATATGGTTGTTAACTGTAAAATAATTTCCTCACTTTCGTTAGACTTTAGCTACCTTTGTAAAGCTCTATGAAATGACAAGTGTATAATTTCTGACTCCCTTATCCTTTTCACTGTTCCTGAAGTCATTCCTAAAAGACAAATATTTTTACTATGGTCTATCCTCTCTATAGCAAGGAAAATTGTTACTAAAAATTGAAAATCTCATTCTACTCCTGTCTTCAAAGTTGAGTTTATTCATCTTGTGAAATGCATTTGTAAAAATGAGATTGCTACTATAAAAATAATGACTGACAACATAACTCATCATTTAATTGCATGGACAAAATTGTCTAATCTTTTAGAATAATATTACGTGTTTTCTTATGTACATTGCTTTTTTAATTGTCATGGACATTGTATATAGTTTATTTGTTTTTTCTGTTTACTATACTGTTAAGTTATTGTGTTATAAAATGAATAAAAACATTTTGGAAAAAAAAAGAAAGAGGAGATTCCTTTCCCTCTTACTGTTGCATTCATTCCCTCCAATCTGGTCAGACCTTCTGCCACAGACTGCTAGGTGAAGCCATGTCTTCACTGCTGAAGATGTGCGGACTTCCGCTGTCAAAGAAGGCTAGCAAATATGTTTCTGATTATCAGTATGCATATAAAACAATATGTGATTATAAACAGGTTATAGAAAATATTTAAACATGTTCCCTGGGTCATCACACAATGTATATGTATCGCAGTGATTGTAAACATGTTTTCATGGTCACTACATGATGCATGTAAAACACAGACACTATAGACATATTCCACATATGATGCTTAAGTAGCACAGAGGTTGTAAACATATTCCCCAGGTCACCACATGATGCATAAGTATCACAGAGGTTGTAAACATATTCCCCAGGTCACCATATGATGCATAAGTAGCACAGAGACTGTAAACATTTCCTCAGATCAGTACACAATGCATATGTATCACAGAGGCTGTTCCCTGGGTTAGCACATGATTCATATGGATCATAGAGGCTGTAAACATATTCCCCAAATAAATATATGATGCATACATATCATAGAGCCCATTTCCTCAATCAGCTCATGATGCATATGCATCATAGAGTTTGTAAACATATTACCCAGGTCACCACATGATTCATTAGTATCACAGAGAGTGTTCCCTGGGTCACTACATGTCACAAAACTGATCCCTGGGTCACTACATGATGCATATATTTCACAAGACTGATCCCTGGGTCACTACATGATGCATATATATCACAAGACTGATCCCTGGGTTGCTACATGATGCATATATATCACAAGACTGATACCTGGGTCACTATGTGATGCATATATATTACAAGACTGATCCCTGGGGTCACTACATGATGCATATATATCACAAGACTGATCCCTGTGTCACTATATGATGTGTATATATCACAAGTCTGATCCCTGTGTCACTAGATGATGCATATGTATCACAAGACTGTTCCCTGAGTCACTACATTATGCATATATATCACAGGACTGATCCCTGGGTCATTACATGATGCATATATATCATCATGATTGTTCCCTGGGTCAACAAATGATGCATATGTATCCCAGAGGCTGTAAACGTATTCCCCAGGTCACCACATGATACATAGGTATCATGGTGACTGTTCTCATATGATACCTATGTACCATAAATGCTGCACTGCTGTTCACTCTGCAGCCTTAATAAGATTAGTAGGCTAGCAAGTGTGTAAGTACATTGCAGTCAAAATCTACAATATGCAATATAATCCCGGCTTTTATATTAATGTACCACAGTGATGTTACATCTACCTATTTACTGAGTAAACACCTACTGGTTGCTTTGCCACACTAGATAAATAATTGCAATGCACATACAAATAGACAAACATTATGTTTAAACAAGTGGACAATGTACTTCAAAGGTTAAGCAAGATCAGATGATGATGATGATGAATGATGACCCTGCAATCCATTAAGTTGATAAGGCATAATTTAACTCCTTGCCATTCAAATATACAGTGATGATTTAATGTTTGATCAGTGCTGAAATATTTATGCAGTTGCTGTTCTCATTTCACTAGTCTCTGCTGTAACTTTTTTGCACACAGCCTTGAACTCCACATGCAGTCCAATATTTTAATATGCAATTTATGCACATTTGAGTACACAGTTCCTATTTATCATCTGTCCATATTCAGTCTTGTTGCATGCATATTTTTTTAACTAACTGTATAAACTGGCTGTAGGTCTGTCTTCTGTAGCAGCATAGATCTCTATAAACCCTTTCTTCTCCCACCATGGTTCTGCTAGGCACTCTTCAAAGATGAAAGACACCCCAGTATTTGTACCCCCACAGCTGGGTTAACCAGACCCTGAAATAGCAATCATTAGGACTTAATAGGGAAATGGGCTGAAGAGACACCACTGCTACTTGTAGAGGGGAGGTTCTTTCATTGTATGATTTTATCTCTATCTCTTCTGTATGACCACATCCTTTTCTAGACTGAGCAGGCAATAAAGCATTGCCTTTAGAATGTATACACCCCAGACCCTGAGTTAACATGACTGCAGACCAACCCAACCCAGCCTGTCAGTCTCTTCACTTCTAGACTGAGACCCACCCACAAGTCTCTCCTCTCACAGGGTAGGGATGCCCATCCTCCATCCTTCACTGTCTGTTTATTACGCACCTGATCCACTAGCTGAACTCAAGTCACCTTTGCTATGGGTCAGGGCTTTCTGTCTCTACACCACTGCTGAGCTTAAGACAGCTTTTGCTACATGCATGACCAAAGCTTGAGGTTCTTCCTATACACAGTCCAACTCTAGACACTGTCAAGACCAGCTTGGCCCCTGGTGATTCTTCACTGGGACTGTTTTCAACTGAGACATAGCTACAGTACCAGCCCTTATGGGTCCTTCTTTTTATTTTAAAACCATAATTGTGATCCTCAGTGTAGTGAGACTGTAACAGCACAAAAAAATGGAGACTGCATGATGCTAAATCCGATGCTAAATCTGAAGTTGTAGTACCACAGAGCGCAGAGTACTCCCACAATATATGATGCTAAATCTGAAGCTGTAATACCACAGAGTGCAGAATACTCCCAATATACATGATGCTAAATCTGAAGCTGTAGTACCACAGAGTACTCCCCCAATACATGATGCTAAATCTAAAATTGTAGTACCGCAGAGCGCAAAGTACTACCCGATACATGATACTAAATCTGAAGCTGTAGTACTGTAGACCGCAGAGTACTCCCACAACACATGATGCTAAATCTGAAACTGTAATACCACAGAGCGCAGAGTACTCCCATGATACATGATGCTAAATCTGAACCTGTAGTACCGCAGAGTAGTTCTCTGATACATGATGCTAAATCTGAAGCTGTAGTACCACAAAGCGCAGAGTGCTCCCATGATATATGATGCTAAATCTGAAGCTGTAGGACCGTATGGTATTCCCACGATACATGATGCTAAATCTGAAGCTGTAGTACTGCAGAGTACTCCCATGATAGATGATGCTAAATCTTAAGCTGTAGTACCACAGAGTACTCCCACGATACATGATGCTAAATCTGAAATTGTAGTACCGCAGAGTGCAGAGTACTACCTGATACATGATGCTAAATCTGAAGCTGTAGTACTGCAGACAGCAGAGTACTCCCACGATACATGATGCTAAACCTGAAACTATAGTACCACAGAGCGCAGAGTACTCCCATGATACATGATGCTAAATCTGAACCTGTAGTACCGCAGAGTACTTCTCTGATACATGATGCTAAATCTGAAGCTGTAGTACCACATGATGCTAAATCTGAAGCTGTAGTACCACAAAACGCAGAGTGCTCCCATGATATATGATGCTAAATCTGAAGCTGTAGGACCGCATAGTACTCCAACGATACATGATGCTAAATCTGAAGCTGTAGTACTGCAGAGTACTCCCACAATACATTATGCTAAATCTGAAGCTGTAGTACCGCAGAGTACTCCCACGATACATGATGCTAAATCTGAAGTTGTAGTACCACAGTGTCCTCCTCTGATTTGATGTATAGCAATCTCAAAGCCGGTATATATAGATAAGATAGCAGGGTATGGAAGGGTAGTCCCCAACATCAGGGGATGCAAATGCTTTAAAATAGTGACTTCCACAGCTCACTCTTTTTGTGTGAAATTTAAACATTTTGTCTTGCAGACACGATAGTAAGGCCAGTCTCTCTGCCTTATTAATGTTGAGTTTGGCTGTCATTATCTTAGGTGTCACTATCAGTGGGCATTGTTTAAATAAATGCATTGGAGCCATGTATTAGCTATCCTTTAATATGCTTATCATATCATTATCTTAGGTGTCACTATCAGTGGGCATTGTTTAAATAAATGCATTGGAGCCATGTATTAGCTATCCTTTAATATGCTTAGTTACTGTATATAACAGTGCCAACCATTGCATCTACCATATTTGGCAAGGCAGGGAATGCTCTGCAAGGCCTCAGTTTTATTTAATTTTGTACGCCAATGACATTAACCTTCACTCTAACTAGGCAGTACATTTCCCCTGTCTATTGATTACCTGCACATGAAATCAGTTCCTCAATCTGTTTTGCCATAAATAGAAGATCCCTCCTCAGGTCAGCTCTGTGTAGCATAAGGATACAGCATTGACCTCAATCCAGTCTACTGGGGTCACACAGTAATGTGCATGCTAGCAGTGCTACCAGAGGAAGGTGTAAGTGAATTGCTTATACTGGCTTTTCAATCGTGTGTGTGTGTGTGTGGGGGGGGCAGTCCATTTGGTGTAATCCTGAGAGAAACTGAGGGACAGCTGTTAATTCATATACAGCAAGGGCTGCAGAAGTACACTTGGCTCTACCAAGCAGCACATCTGGGTGCTGGGCTCTACCAAGCAGCACATCTGGGTGCCGTTACCTGTGTAACATATCTGTGGAACTAAGCACACATTCACATACTCTGGAGAAAGTGAGGAGAGACTTGCTTTGGAAGGTGTATAGATCATCTGGCAGGGGTTGTGGCTAGCTGTAATAAAAAAAAAAGTAATGCCTACCAATATGATCTCCACTCTATTATCATCTGCCACATACATCACGAGGAAACAAATGTGGGTGCATGATGTCAGCAGACAGGCAGATATTCAGCAGTTGTGTGTTTGGTGGAGTGGCAAAAACAAGCATAAATAACATCCTCTTGCCAAATGCCTGATCACTGAGATGGCCATATCTCAGACACAGCAATATAAAATGTTTAGAGGGGTGACTCCTTGCTCATCATGCGACAAGTGAAATCATAGTAAAAGAAGTACAAATACTTCTCTCACTGTACAGAGTGCAGTTAAACTCTGTAATTTTATCCTCTGTCTTTACTAGTTTATAGACTTTTGTATTCTTTATATCACACATTATTTATATTTTATTCACTTTCACTTCACATTTTTCTTATCTTATGTACTCTGTATTAGTGGTCATATTATTGACCCAAGGCAGAGACCAGAATTGGTCAGAGTTGATCAGTGCTGTACCCCAGTTAAGGAAATTCAGTAAATGAATAAACAATCGATCAAGCACAAGCTTTGCATGAACTGTAGCACCACAGTAATATGATGTACATAGCAATCGGAGCTGTCCTTTCCCCTAACGGTGTGGACAACATGATCCACTTACAATGCACTGCTTCTGTGAAGGATATAACCTATTTAAAACCTGCATTATTGTATACAGCTAAGAAATCAGATTAAAAATGATATTGGTTACTACAGTTAGAAAATCACATAAACTTATGAAAAAATGAATAAAGTGATTAACATAATGTGTATATTTTCTGTAGTGTGTGTGTGTGTGTGTGTGTGTGTGTGTGTGTGTGTGTGTGTGTGCGTGCGTGCGTGTGCGTGCGTGTGTGTGTGTGTGTGTGTGCGTGCGTGCGTGTGTGTGTGTGTGTGTGTGTGTGTGTGTGTGTGTGTGTGTGTGTGTATGGAAACAGAGAGAGAGAAACAAAGAGAATGGGTAAAAGAATATTATTCTACATTTATCAGCTAAATTATGACCTGATCATATCCTAATCATATCTTTGCTATGAACATTTTAAGGAAAGGCTAGGATGTGCAATGAAACTTTGCAACTTTTGATTCTTTTGTATTTGTTTTTTTACTAAAACTGTTTTCTCAGTTTTCAAATGCATCACTTGAAATTCTCCAAGCAAATGGGAAAGGCTGAGGAATCAGCTGAAAGCAATTTATGCCTAAACACAGCTGCCAGCAGGATAAGATTTTCCTGCGTCCGTTTGCTTTGAAATGCTTTTTTATAAGCCAAAATACACAAGGCAGACAAATTGCTGACATGTGTGCTCCTAGTACCAGAAATCTGCATTCTTTCATGCCCTTTTGTGC
This sequence comes from Protopterus annectens, assembly GCF_019279795.1. Lineage (NCBI taxonomy): Eukaryota > Metazoa > Chordata > Ceratodontiformes > Protopteridae > Protopterus > Protopterus annectens. Next base: position 404,808,851 of record NC_056750.1, on the reverse strand, counting down.
TAAATTTCACCACTGTTTATTTGAAGTAGGCAGAACACTTTAGTCCTGTTTAGAAACCTGTTTCACAGTAAACTGAATGTTTCCTCGTAGGGAACAATTCTCTGTTGTTTATTTTCTTCTTAAGAATTATTTTCATTTTGAAACCCTGAAACACCTCCAGCATCCTTCATAGGCTGTGTTTAGTGTTTAGAATACCATCCTTTTTGGACAGAAGATAGAACTATTTTGCTACAAATACTTAAATTATTTCCAGTGTCACAGACAGAAATAATCATGCTCACTAGTTTACCTGTTGTTTCTGATTATTTATCTGTATACTACTCTGACTAACAGAACTATTTAAGTGCTGAAGGAGACAGCATTTGCTTTGTTGTGGTGCTGCTTATAAAGAAATATGCTTATTACCTAATATTGGTGTATTCATTTTAAACTATTGGTTTCCTCACTGCAAATGTATTTTCCAGCCATTATGTTGAATGATTAACTTTGTATTGTCATTTAGGGCTGGTAAGAAAAATATGAACAAAGGAAGTACAAACTGTAATGGTACACAGGTACAGAAGACAACCCCAACATGTCTTGGGTTTTGTAATCATAAGAAAGCAGACTAACTTAGATACAAAAAGAGAACAGTAACATGATGTCACTGGTACTCTTGTCTTTAGTGCCTTATTCTTTGTGGGACAGCGACAGCATTGGTGGTGAGTTCCATGTACTGCTAGCTCATCTCCTCCCATTACACATCTCCAAACCAAACTCCATTGCAAAATTCACTTTTTTTCGTTTTTTTGCCTTCCACTTCCCTGAATATTCTAAAATGTTTATGAAGTACCTGGAAGCCTTTGCCCCTATAGAGCAAACCATCCATTTTCAGCAATGCTACAAAATATCCACAGGTTCTGAGGAGGGCTGGCATATATTACATCACTTACATCCCCAAATGTACCTTCAGCAGACCACATTTCTAATATTCAGTTTTCCATCATTCATTCAGTAAAGTCTCACAGGCAAATGATAAACTATATATGCTAAACAATAAAGAATGCATTACATTTCTACAGTTATCATTCCTCCATTCATTACAGAAGCAAAAGTCAAAGAAAATACTTTCAGACACAAGAAGCCAAACATTCTTTATCTTTGCAGAAATGGCTCAAATCAAATGCTCCCCACCTCAAATCTCAACATATCTTTCCCCATAGAAGTAGACTGTTTGATGTTCTGCATTGCAAGAATTGAATGTAAAAAGGAATTCTGCAGCCTGGAACCATGGGTAATATATCAGGGACCACCAATACTAAATGAATGAGAGGACAGAGAAGACAGTCATAGACAGATGCCTCTAAAATACAATGGTGGCATCACTCACTTTGGCTGAAAGATGACCATACAAGTAGAATTTCTTCCCCCTTCTTGTTATTGTGTATCACCCTTGTGCTATGTTCTAAATCTATAGTACCTGAGAACACCTTCACCTCATACTGATACAAAACCGACCAATGCTTCATCATATATTAGGATAGTTGGGCAGCATGTGCCTTAAGAATGTAATCCGTGCTCCCAATAAAGCATATCTGTGAGTAGAGTGATTATATGTAGACAATAATGAGTACTTTTTACAATTGTGGCACAATGGTTTAATAAACTAGCGGACATGCATAACTGCTGCTTTGCATTTGCTTATAATATTCATTGTGTCAGTTGTTACGACTATGACAAAAATCCACATCAAAATATAGCATCAAAAAGAGTTTTGCAGTGAATAATCATTTTTATAGTGCTGCGTATTATATTTAATGCTTGTCTATTATTTCAGGCTACATGACCAAACAAGTGTAAAACACAATGTTTATAAAGCACTAGAGAGCCTCTTGTTTAATTTCAAAATATGATGCCAAAGGCAATTTAATTTTAATTTTTAATGGTGAAGGTTATCTCAGGAGTTATCTGAATACAATTTTAATTCTGCATTATAGAAGTTGCAATCACATTTTTGCAAACTATTTATTTTTATTAAACTAAAAGTAAAATAAAAAAAATGCTAATGTATTTAGTAAAAACAATCCCCAGGATTCAATAATGCCTACACTAAGTGTACACCATTCTGAGTGAACAGACAACAGAGGCATAACTCACACCTTCTTCCTCCTAATTTCAGTTTTCCTACTGATATTCTTGTATCTTTAAATATTGGCAGGGATTAATAAAGGTTACCACAAAGTGTAGACTACATGTACACTTAGTATAATCTTTATGAGTTAACTAGAAAGCACCAAAAATGCAGTTGGGATGTACTTGAATACGGGTCTGTATTATATCCTCTAAGAGGTGTTCCATCGAATGCCTCGTCACTGACACACAAACAACAAAAGCAGAAACTGCCGAATGTACATATCAGCGACTTCTTTCCCTGGGAAAGAAATTGCTTGCCCTCAAAACAAAAACACATTACTACAAACATAACAAAGGGGGGCCTGCACACCACCCGATGTAGGGGGCTGTGCCCCCCACACCCCCCTAACTAAATATACCAACTCCGAGATCGCACTACAGTGGGGAAAATGGCAAACTAACAGGGATGGCCAAGTGATTTCTTTCTCGGGAAAAGAAATCACTGATGTAAACATTTGGCATTTTCTGCTGTCACTGTTTAAGTGTAGATGAAGAGGCGTTTGATCGAACGCCTCTTCGAGGATATAATATAGACCCCTTGAATACATATTGTGTATACTTAGTGTAGGCTTTATTGAATCTGGCCCTATGTTCTAACAATAAAGGCTGAATTGCTAACATTTCTGATTCCTCTTAGTTAGTGTCCAGAAACAAAGTTATCCTTTCTCAGGTATAAAGTATTCTTATAAAGTGGAAAGATGCAGAGAAAAAGGTTCAGCAAATTGTTTAATAACTAGCATGCAGTTCAAGCCTTTGCTGTGTTTGTGGATTTAGAATTTATGGAAGAAAGTACTTTTTAGTCTCAGAGTGATCCCAGTTTGTTTGTTTTTTTAAATTACTTACTAATGTATTTATATATCTGTTAATGAATAGCAAGGTAGCTGTACTGGCCTAAGAACCCCTTTCATCCAGATTGGACTGGAGGGTGATAAAAGGCAATCAATTATGTTTTCCAAATTTACAAGAATATTTGTGATGTTTACAACATTAGAGAACATTTGCAAACTAGAAAATATTCAAAATTTTAGGTAGAAAACAAGAGGAGAAGAAATCAGAAAAAATGGATTAAAGAAACAAATTTATGTTTTTCTTTGTGTTCGAAGCATTTGCATTCAGTGGTCTCAAATGTTTTCAAAGGGATTTCCTAAAGAGAGGGAACCCTATGGGATGTCTTATGTCTGAGATAATGAATTCTATACAGGCAGGGCAAGGCCGGAGAAAGCTATGTCAGAGGTGGGGAGTACAAATAAGGCTCTGTATAATATAATATTGTGGTTTTAGTGAAATTTTGGGGGATAGTGACATTGTTTGTTAGCAAGGATAAAAAAAAAATAAGAATAGTAGTTTATAGATATTATTAAAACTGTAAGTATCAATGATTTAAATGGTATTTTAGAACTCAAAATGTGCATTCATGGTTATTCAGGACCTAGGAAACTGTAGTTTGAAATGTTACTTTGTGCCTTAGAAGACTGAAAGAATTATAGAAATGTTCAAGTATAAATAGTAGAAGGACACATTATAGTTTGATAATAAGGAGGTTTTAGCTATTCAGTTCCAAGTTTCATGGGTGCAAAAACTGTTTAGCACGTAAGTGATTTTAAGTCAGTTCACTTCTTTTGAGATAACAACACTGGTAAAAGATAAGAGATAACTGGAGAAGAACGCCTAAGTATTTGTAAGTCTTGATTGGGGTAATATGACATTTTAAGGCGGGAGATGACGGATGCTTGTTGAGTTCCAAAATTCACAGATTTAGTTTGAGAGGTATTTCCAATAGTTATACAGTTAGAAAAACATATTTAGAATTATTTTCAGTATGTTATGGTTAGTAAACCAATGGAAGATTTTACTGAAATCTTGAAAGGGGGAATTTAAGGTATGGATATTTTTATTGTTCTGAGAAGGAGGAGGTCAGCCACATAAGGAATCAATTTGAATTGTAAGATTTGAATTGGGAAACTGAAATGAAAAAGAGAAAACAGAATGTTGCCTAGAATAATTCACGTAGTACCCACATTTAAATCATTTCTGAACAGGAGATCATTTTACCAAAAATACTTTATGGTCTATTGGAAAGAGAGTTTTAAAGCCAGTAAAAGGTTTCATCCTGTAAGCCTGCTTTGGAGATGAGGCTGTTAGGAAGACTACAGTCTGTTAATAAAAAAGTAGATAGAGTTAACAGAGTATGATCTGAAGTAGAAATTAAGTAAATATGATGGATTTTGAAGAAAAAGCTAGATGTGTGGTTGTAAAAATGATATGTAATAAGTAAGACAAGTATACCTTAGATAGTTATGACATTCTTACCAAAATAAAATTATATTGCTTGAGTCAGTAATGGAGATAAACAGATAAACAGTTTACCATAGGCTTCACCAAAGATTTTCTTTTTACTTCTGGCTAGTTTGGTTCGGAATTTCATCATATAAAATTTTGCTGTTGTACAAATGTGTGAATTCAGGGACTATTCAATCTATTGAAATTTGAACTTTTCTGAGCGATTTGCTAAGTGACATAATGAATGATTTTTGTAACAGATGATTTATCAGATAGAACATTAAATGAAACTGAAGAATTTGTTTTACGGAAAAGTTTCACTTTTATTCCTTCAAAACAGATTAATGTGGATGATGATGTGTGTTCTTTAAACGATTCCATGATGAAATTAAATTTCTCTGTTGTGTTTAATAATACTCGGATGAGGGGCAGTAACAGTAGTGAAATTATAAAGACGTGGATTTCAGTGCTAAAGGCAAGGTATTTTTAATCAGAATTTCCACTCCTCAGCATACATTGTCTGAGGCAGAAATAACAGAGCTTTTAAAAAAAAGCCTGCAAGAAAATGGTTTTGCAATTTAACTGCTGAACAGTATAAGGCATTAAAAGATATGCAGTGTGATAAAACTATTACAATAATGAAGGCTGATAAAGAAGGGTATATGGCTTTAATTAATGTTCTGGATTATAATGTACAGATGGAATCTTCACTAAGTGTCTTTTACTTTAGTATAGTGTTGAGGCTGTTAAGTACATGGATTTATTTATTTATAAGAAAGATGATAAGTTGACATCTAAACCACAGAGGAAAAATCATAATAGTAATACATTGTTGCATTGCATAAGAAAGCATGTGATACAAACAAAAAATAATATAGTATAAGGACAATTGTGTGGGGCAGAGAGATGCACAACAGAGAATGCTTATCATTTGGAAGAATTCAAGTTAATGGAACACAGTTTTCCTGTATTCCTCTGCAGGTGTTAAAGCAAAGCAAGTGAAGATATAAGGATAAATAACATAATCACAGTCACCAGTTCTATTTGTAATATAGGCGATTTCTCCAAGATAATAGAATCATTGAACGTGATTGTTTAATTGCAACTGGCAACTTATTCCAAAGTCTAAATATTACTTGTGTCACATGTCTATCTCTTGTTATGGTCCTACTATTGTTTATTAGGTAATTAAGGCCCATCTCCCTCATCCATGGATATGGCTTGCCCAGAATTAATCTCAATTCCATCCTTAATTCTTAATTAATTAAACCTTAAAGGCTAAGCATAAATTACCTTTGACCAGTCTACATAGGATGGTGATATTGTATTAAAAATGAGGAAGATAAAAGCATTGTTATTGTCTTACATTGTAGATCCGTATTACTCTAAAGAAGTAATAATAAATAACTGGAAGGTTATCCATGGCTTCTTGGAAAAGGTAATTATAAACATTACAGTTGCACATATTGTAGGTATATCTCTGATGGGTTTTTTGTGGCTTGCAGTTCCACTAATAAGATCTATGGTGGGCCTGACTATTTTACATGTAACTATACTAATGTAATTCTTTTTTGTACAGGGCTGTCAATGTGAATTATGTTGGTAAAATAACAAGAATGTTGAAAAGTACAATACACGAGTATTTATATTGTGTGAGCATGGGTAACATGAATAAACAAACATAGAAATTATGCAGTGGATACAGAAAGTTTTTGTTTTTGATAAGATTGATTTGGGTTTGCAAGGTGTTGATGCAGAGACAGTACTAGAAGTGAAGGACTTGAAATGGCAGATTTTATTGATTACTTCTAGTAAGCCAGGTTTAAATGGAGCAATATTTACAAATGTGTATTGAGATCTAGATCATTGAAATATTGACCTTAGGAGTAGATAGAATTATTTAATTGTGTTTTAATTATAAGAAGTCATTCTTTTAAGTTAATTTAGTCTGATAAAATATTGAATGAAATGTAAGCTGAAAATGCTCAGTATTTCTTGTGCATGTTTTCCATTTGTTTTAGTCATTTTTCTCTCTGTTTATTTATTTGTTTATTTTTAAGAAATAAGACCTGGACAACTTCTAAAGCTTAAACTGGTCTGTTGGGTTAAAGTGGGTGAAGAAGTCTGAGGGAAAAAAGACTCATGAGAAATGATACCAAAGTAAAGAAGTGAAGTAAAGGTCAATGTAAGACCTCATCTGTCTTTTTCCAGACTCATGTAATTGTTATTATCTGTAACAAAACACATAAAGAGGACTAGTGTAGAAGCAAATGGATTAAGTAGTTAAGAGAATATATTTAGATATATGTGGTGAGTGAAAGTTACAGAGCATAGAGTGAAGATAATGTAGTACTGATAGAAATCAGCGCAGTAATTAGTTATTTGAGAGTAAGTCCACTGGTAGTTTGGTTAAATGCATTAGTGTAGCTGTAATACAGAGAACATGTCTTCCATGAAAAATAATTAATTAGATCTTATAATTATTTGTATTTAGTTGAAATGATATAGATGAAGAAAGTAAAACAGATATAGTTAAAGAAATTGATAACTGCTTTAGTTTTTTCACCAAGGGACACAGAGGAAAGGGTCTGTAGTTTGGGCTGTAAATGTCAGGCTTTGCAAGGTGAATGGCATAAAGGAGTGGACATGGATTGGACCATCTGCTCTTTGCATGGAAAAATCATTTGTTACTTATGTACCTGTTTCAAGGCAATAAATGTATTCTTTAGTTACCCTGGTGGCTTACTGAGATAAAAGCCTGACTAAGGCCTGAGTGACCCAAGGTTGAAATAAAGCTGGGATAGTTGACAGCAGTGGAGGAGGACAATGGGCATGCTAGTCCTATGGTATGAGGGAGAAAAAATGCTGGACACAGCCACGATCCATTCAAGGAGGGGTAGTATTACACTGGCAGTCATGGGATAGCCTTACGGCTCACCAGGACAATGCCTGGTGGTAACCCTGTTTAAGTGAGTACATGGGAGCATGCACTTTCACTGTGAGGGCATTGTTGAGTCCTCAAGGTACTCAGGATGAGGTCAGGGTTTACACAAAAAGGTTCTAAACATAAAACCAGCAAGAGCAGAGACTCTGGGAACTCCTCACGATAAGGGAACAAACTTGCTTGAATCGAAAGGAGAAGACTAATGGTTGATTTGCATCAGGGAAGGACCTAAAAATAAATAATAAACGAATGCAGAAATACATGAATGAATGAATGAATAAATAAATAGACCCATTCTGTGTTTGGATAATTAGCGTTTAAACATTTTATCAGAGCTACATAAAATTGTGTAAAGCATACAAAAATCCAGTTACATTACATTGTTGCACATTTGTTCAAGTTAGACAGGAAACATCATTCCAGACAAGCAAACTTACTGACCTATTATGTATAAAGCTATTTTACTTTTAAACTTATTTAAGTGCTAAGAATAGTTACCTAATTGCAGCAGCTTAAATACACCGCAATACAATCCTGAGCAAATTATAAATTCAGTCATTTATAGTAAGTAAGAGTATGTTCAATAGCCAACAGCCATTTTACTTTAAAATTGCTGCGTACAATGCACACTTCTCAGATTCAGTTTCAAGCATGGTACTTGCTTTGTGGAGTGTGCATGGCCTCTTTGTTTCCATAAGTTGTAGCTGGGTGCCCTAATTTCTCCATACATTCCAGACAAATGCTATTAGTTGAAACGACAGTCCATAAAATTGCCTTGTAGGAGTGTGTGTGTGTGTGTGTGTGTGTGTGTGTGTGTGTGTGTGTGCGTGTGTGTGTGTGTGTGTGTGTGTGTGTGTGTGTGTGTGTGTCTGTGTCTGTGTGTTTCCTGTCCAGGCATAGTTCTGTTGCTCATGGCTAGGACATAGAAGGCTAGCTTCCCATGACCCTGAATAAAGTAAAGTGGATATTGAAGAATGAGTTAATGAAGATGTGTGTGCCACTTTTTCATCCTGTAGCTACATTGTGAAATTCCTTGCCTTAGCTAGTATTAGTAGGGCAGAAACTAATTGATGCCATGTCATTCTATATTGGCAGTAGTTGATCAGTACTTGGACCTAATTTTGTTAACCAAATCATAATATTCTAATTTAAAGAACTTTTTGTCATTTTTTGGGATATGAAAGCACCTTAACATCCCACATGTGCTATAATAAATTATACATTATATTTGTTCATACATCCTGTGCTTCCATGTTTAATTAACTTATTTTTGTACATAACTTTAAGTTTGTTGTTATGTATTATCTCCAGTCTGAATGTGACTTAAAAGACATATATTGTTTTGCCTACCCTCTAACTATAGTCTGTTTTCTAATCTGTTTTGTGTTGTGACTCTGGCCTATGTCATTGTTGAAAAAGGTTGTGAACCAGTTTATTTATCTGGGTCACAAATAAATCAATAAAGAACTAAGGAAATGACAGGACTACATGCTAACCATAGACTGGGCTCTGAGATCAATAACAAGTCAGAGGCCTTCCCTATGAGCAGTGTGAAGGTAAAAGTAAGAAAGTCCATAAGTAAAGGAACTGGGGTTAAAATGGGTTATGGCATGGATAAACAAATTGAAGGCAACGAATACCAGTGCACATAGCCCTTGCTAATTACTTCCTTGATTTAATTACCCTTATAAATTATAAATGTCTGACTACTGTAGCAATAATGGAAACATATTCCAAAAGGAGCTAAAATTAAGAATTCATCTTATCACGCGAAATGTCAACTGCAAGAATAAGAAAAATAAAAGAAGAATGCACTGAGTTATAATCAACGATGTCAAAATAATAACACTGGTGTCAATAGAGAAGAAAATACTTTGAAAAATGTGTTTATTCATGTCCCCTTCACCCACATCTCACCTTTTATACTATCCAAAGAATGATCACTAGTGTTTTGTTGTTTTTTTTTTCCCTCTATGGTGAGCTTTCATACACAACCAATCAGTCTGCAGAGGGTCATATAAGCTTTCAACACAGTTGCTGTTTAATTTCCTTCATTTCAAAATTGCATCACTTCTGTAGCTTTTTGGGGCAATCATGTCTTTCTTAATACCTTAGGAAATTGCTGTGAGTCTTTTAATACCCCTTCTTAAAGCTAATGGCTTGATACAGTGTTTATTGTTGCAGTGTAATCTAATTTGTCAAGATAAACTGAATGTGTGACACTTAAAGGAAGCCAAAGAGGGCAATGAAAACTTAACATTATACTTTGACTGCAAGCAACAACCTGCACTGCAGACAATGGTACCAGATACAATGCTTAGTAAAGAACTCATACAGAAGTGTTTTATTTAGTTGTGTATGCATCTATCTGTGTATGTGTTTAGTTATCTATTTCGGTTCCTAGGTGTCATGAAAGTACAGTGATAAAATCTGGAGTCACAGTGGACCAGATTTTTTGTATACAATTGGAGATTCACCACAGCCAACTACATGAATTGCTAAAAAGAAAATAAATATTGCAAGTAAAGAATGATGGCCTGCATGCAGTTTACAAATAAATAATATTCATATTGCATTATGTTACATTTGTTTGATGGCCAGTAGACGCAGTAAGCCTATCTAGTTTATCCATTTAAGTGCATTTAACATTCTGCCTCCATTCCATAGTTACCTTCCAGCTGTCTCATACATACCTTCTGGAATGACTCTTCTACTTATCTCTTTAACAACCAGTGATCCATTCCATGGATCCAAAACACTCTGTAAAAAAGGAATTTAAAAAACAAATCTAGCAACTTGTTAATTTACTTTATTATACTGTCTCTACCATCTCTGTCTCCTTCTGCCCTTTCTGATAAGAATGACCTCTTCACCAGCCCTCTGGCATGATTATATGCATCAGTATGCCTCCATATCCTCTGGTCTCAAGTGGAAAACTTTCTTGCTCATATAACATCTTGTTATATTTCTTCTCTTCTACCTCATGGATCATTTCCTCTTGATTCATTCTAGCAACTTGATACCCCTTTCTATATATGGTCTAAAGAACTGCATGCAGTAGTCAGGACACAGTCATACCAAAGATCTGCATGGTAGAAACAATGCTTTCTTGCTTCAGGAATATATCCACTGGAAGAAAAATGCCTGCATTTTGTTCCTGCTGCCAATGCCCTCTCATTGTGCTCCTTGTAGTCAGTTCCAGTCAAGATCAACACTCCCCAGATTCTTTTTCTGCTCTGTTGCCATCAGTTCCAGTCCTCCAGCTGTTACTTCACACTTGGGTAGCTGTGGCCTAAAAGCAGAAGTATGCATGTATTTGCACCAAACCACAACTGAAACAAGTCTGCTCTCTTGTTAAGCATTTCCTTATCCTTTGCTAGACTCTTTCCTCTATCAACCAGTGCTGCATCGTACCTACATTTGTGTCTTCAGCAGAGTGGCAGGTCCTTTTTTCCATTTTCTCAGATGCATCTGAAACAAACACTCTGAAGTGTAATGTGCCCAATAGAGACCTCTAAAGTGCTCTCCTAATTTCTGTCATTGTTATTCTCACCATCACCTTCTGTTTCCTACCGTACAACCATCCAGATATCTAGTTCCTCAGTCTTGGTCCTATTCCCCAAACCCTCCAATTTTCCTATCAACCTCTTGTGCAAAATCAAGCCAAAAGTCTAGCTGAAGTCTTGCAGAGCTCACATCTAGCTGAATAATGGCTTGGGTGCATAGAAGGTGCCCTGAAGTTTTGGAAGTTGGCTTGCAGGAAATAATCCATATAGCTTAGGCTACTGCAGCAGTGATCCATCTAAAAAAAAACATCTAAGGACTATTTTAACAAATGGAAATGCTTACTTAAATGAGATTTTCTGCACCTGAGTACACTGTTCTCCCTATTCTGGTCCTGCCTCCCTTCAAGTACGGTAATCTCCTCTTGTTTTCCATTATCACATCACACAATCCCTTGCATATCAGCAGGATATGAGGCATGCAGCCAGACTAATTCATTTAGTTAAACATAGGAATGGCCACTAGGCCTCACCGACTGAGGGAATGATGAGTTGATGCAAGAGGGTCTCTTCTGGCCTGAGGTCTAGCTTCTAGCCTTAAAGATGCAGGAAAGCAACTAGATTTTGCAGTATCACCAGAGGAATTAGCATCATCAGTTCTTTGTATCATGGTAAAGCAGCAAGTAATGAAGGCCTGGTTGGCAGTTTTTATGAAAATTGCACCTCTCCTTCAGGCAGTATTCACTAGAATGTCTGAATAAGATTAATCAATTTAGTCAATGCAAGAAGAAGAAGAAATCATAAACCCTGTTGTTAAGCTAGCAGTTATAGATCAATGGCGCCACTCACAACTGACTGCTTATCCACTGAGAATAGGTTTGTTATATAAGGGAGTGACAACAAGAGTTTAAAAATACTAATCCTAAGACACTTACACCCTGTACTCTACTGAAAAGTAAAGACACTCTTCTTTCAGATTTTGGTTTATAATACATTGCACGATACTGTACAAAATACAGGACTAAGGACTCTTTTTTTTTTTTTTTCTTCTGGTTAAGTTGAGCCTATGTGTATGTGGCGATATGGAAAGCTCTCCGTGACTCAACTACTTTTAAGTTTCCAGACCAATTAGATTTGATGCCTGATAACATTTTACTTTTCTTCTGCACGTTTCGGAAGCACCTGCAGCTGTGTAACACCTATCCATCCAAAGTCAGTAATTATATAGCCCAACTCTCTAGATGAATGAATGCGGACAGCATTTTGTTAACTGATAGATAGCCGGTTCAAGGGCTACTATGGTGCGCTCATTGTTTTTGTCAGATGTTTATTATAATGTTCTGGAAATCGGATCAGTTTATGCATAAACAGAAATCCTAGATTCCTGAGAAGCTTGTCTGAATTGCATTTTATACCTTGAATACTACAAACAGCCAGCCAGTGACAAGATACTTTTCTCTCATAAGGACTATATACAGTTCAACCCATTAATTTATATGTTCATCCTGTCTGGCTACTAACATGGAAGATTTTAGCATTTTTTTTTTTTTTTTTTTAGAAAGTGATGTTTGCTTTTTTTTTAAACAGGAAACTTCTTTATTTAATTATCACTTATGATATAGACAATCATACATTTATATAAATGAGAACAAGCCATATTGATTATTTATTTATTTATTTCCAGTTTGGTTACCGGGGAAGTCCACTGGGTCAACATGACCCATTTTCAATGGAGGCCTGGGGAGAAAAGCTCCAAAAAAGTATTGTACAAGTTCAGTTACAATAAAATGCAGGAGTATACAAGATAACATTGTATTGAGAAACACAAATAAGAATTTACAACAAGCATAGTTGGCAGAATCTGTTAAGAGAGAAGTTAAGGGTGATTCAGTTACTTTTGATGCAAGGGACAATGAGTGTTGAGAGTGACTGTCAGTTAAATGACATCTATTGAGGAATCAGATTATGCTATATTATTAGTTTCAGATTATGATATATTTAGTTGCAAGCATACTTCATCACAAACCATACTGACATACTTTTAGTTGGAAACATGCATCACTTATAGTCGAACCAGTTGTTGTCAGTCAGACATTACTCAGCTCATTCAAATCCTGCCTTCTTTAAAACCTCATTCCTACCCTGTCTGTATTCTTCCCACAATCCCCATTTTTCCTATGTAATTTGCTCCTGTCCTTTTCTAAAGATCCCAGTTCCAGTTTTGTCTCTGTTACTGTATTCACTACTTCTAGTACAGTTGGTTTAGGCTTTGATTTCCATTTTCTAGTAATTGCTATTTTAGCAGCCACCATAATTAGACTCAGCAAAGCCTTATTATGTCTAGACAGTTCCGATTCTTTATCATAGCTCAGAAAAATCAGTTCTGTACATATATCAGTTTGCTCATCCAGTGTCTCTGGTAAAGTAGTCTGCAGGCTATCTTTAAAATCTACCATCTCATTACACTCTCATTAAATATGTTCCCATTTACATTCTTCCCCATCACACTTCCAACATTTGCTGTCTATCTGAAGAAAACCTTTCTAGAGTCTACTTGGAGGATAAAAGCACCTATGTAAACATTTCCCAGCAAAAATACTAAATCTTTTAGATTTTGTTTCATATTTGGAAGGCATACATATATCCCAACATTGTTTCTTTCTGAATTGCTTATCCAGTCTCTCTTCCCAATCCCTTCTATCTGTCCCTGATTCTTACAGTTATCATGCAATATTTTATACTCTCTACTAATTATTCCTTTTTAACAACGGCTTCTGTTCTGGTTCTACTAAAAAACTCCACCAGTGCTGGTCTTTCATGTCCCCTATTTATTTTCTCTTTGCCTGTACTCTGGTATCAATCCTTGATAAGGAGGGCAATCTCTAACCTGCAGTCCAAATAAATTCTTGGCATCTTCCACATTACCTTCCCTCTCTAGTTAGTTGTTTCCAATACCTTGGTTCCTTTGCCATGTTTTTTTCCAATAAATTCCAGCCCCCTCTTGTCTTTATCCCTAATTGCAGTCATCCCTATCAGCAGAATCTCCTTTCTCCATTCGCATATTGGTTTAGTTCTTAGAATACTTTCTGCTACTTTATGAATATAATATTCTGTATGATTATTGTTATTCTCCTTAAATATCTGCATCCAAATTACTGGTCTCTCCTTGTTTCTTGAGCTTCCCTCCTGTTTTATTTCCACTTAGAATTATACTTTTCTGCTTGTGCTATGTATAGGAACCTTCACTATGTAGCTCTGAAATAACACTTCAAATCAGATAATCCCAAGCTGCCTTGTTCTTTTGCAAGAATCAGCTTATCCCACTTGACTCTTGCCATCTTGACATCTGAGATAAAAATAATTCAGTTCTTTATTAATTGTTATCCACAACTTCTCCTCTGGGTGATAAAAATATGACTGACCTGTGTATAAAACTAAAGGGACTGAAACATTTTAACTGCTTCTTAGTTGAGATTTAAGATTGCCCCTCAACAAAAATTGAATTACAGAATTAAGTAGTAGGTTGACAGACAGTAAAGGACAAGTGTCATCATGCATTCCAGTTTTCTGTGATTTAGATATTTAAAAATTGTATGGTATTGAACTCTGTCTTAATAAAGCTGAAAGCATATGGATACTTTTTGTTAAACCTATATGGTTAAAAATGCCATTTCATTGTTGATTTTAAACTAAATATTTTTATATACTGACTAACAGAATCCTCATCTGCCATCTTATTAATGAAGTATTTAGTCATCCTTAGTCATACAAGTAAGTACAGGAATATTATTATGTGTTATTTTGGACTAAGACCAAAGACCTCCAGCCTACTGTACTAGTATCATAGCCACTGGACCAACAAGAAGAGCCACTGAACAAATAGGTGTTGAGTTTTCCCTTAAAAAAATTCCCTTAAGATACTTAATGAGGATGTAAGCTAAAGTTAGTTGTACAAGAAATCACAAATACTTTGCACAGGACTATAAAGTGGTACAGTCTACAGTTCTGCTCATTATTATTCGTAGACTTAGACATTTTATATGCATGTATTTTTTCAGTGCATAGGTGCTTAAAATGTTTTTTTAAATGTATGTATACTTCCTGAGCAGTGGACATTATTTCAGTTTTCTTCCCTTAGCATTCAGATACATCCCATGTCCTTTTGCCATTTGCTTTGAGATGTCCCTCTTAGTAATCATGATAGGAAAAGAGGTAATTCACAACACCCAGTAGCTGTAACTTTATTTATAGCCCTAACTCTATGACTAGCCATTGTGCAAGGTCATAGATATATTGGCTAAGACAATGCATTTTGCCACAAATGCCCCATTGCCTTCCTGACATTCTGCCATCCCTGAACTAGTTTAAACTCCTGTAGAGAGTCACCTTCCCCCGTGTAACTTTATTGTGGGATGTTCTAATCAACTGCTCATGGTATTAAACAGTTGGCTTTTAGCTGCTTACTCGCATCCTTCCAAGCTGTTTTTCCAGTGGTTAGTTAACTTGTCAGACTTGGAACACAAGAGGTCAAGGCTCATTCCATCCCAGCCAGGGTTTGTGGTTCAAATAATTACTTCTGTACTTCGCAGGCTGTCACTCTGGTTTTGTTTTATCACTGTTGATTAAATCTGTGTTTTACTGTTAATTCCATCTATTGCAGCATAACTTTCACTATATACCATCCTGAGGCCTGTTATCTTCCCAGTATTGACAATATCAGCAATAAAATACATGCTTGCTATGCATAGCTGGTACAGTATGTTGTAGACCTAGTTGTCCTCTCTGACCACTAGCCAAAGCCAGCTATCCAAATCTTCGCTTTTCTTTTCTCTGTTATGAAATAAACAAGAATGTATCATTCTATGTTTAAACGTAATGCTGGGTGCCTATTACACTTTAAAAATAATCTTCCTTGTAGAGTTCTCATAACACTGTTTAACACAGACCATTTTGGCCTCAACTGCCTAGTCTTTGAATATTTCAGACTTAATTATTGACCTCAACTTATTTATGACAAAATTAAATTTGGCTTATTTTTTTAGGCACAAGAACATTACTAATGTACCTCAAACAATAGGTGAAAAATTGAATAAGAAAAGTTGCTTTAAACAATGCTTACACCCCATTATTCAATCTTGTGAGGAAGCATGTTTTAATGATTACTATAGATTATGGAAGGACTGAAAATTTCATAGAAAATTCAACCTCACCTTGTCTGAGAAAAGGTTATCTGATTTCATTAGGGAAGATCAAACTATTAGGGTTATGAAACCTGACAAAGGTGGGGGAATTGTAATTATGAATAGCTCTGATTATTCCATGGCTATGATGAATATTTTGGGAGATTCAGCTACTTATTTTCAACTGTCCTGAAATGAAATTATCATCTCATGTCAAAAGATTTGGTTAACCCTGGAAGAAATATTTATTGATAATAGAATTTTTCAACATTTACTGTTTTTTTTCCAAGTTAAAAACCTCTTGTGCCCATCATTTTTGGTATAGTGAAGATACACAAAGGTATTGAGAATTTAAGTTTTAGACTTTTAGACCCATAGCTGCAGCAAGTGGATCAGCCAATTACCCCCTAGCCACCTACATCAATAGAAAATTGAAACCTGTCTTTTCCATTAAAAAACACCTCTTAACAGATTCATGGGATTTTTATGGAAGCTAAATCACAATGTATGCGCAAAAGATTTTTTTTTGTGACAATCAACGTGATGGATTTCTTAATGTACATTCCTAGGAACAAGAGGCTTGAAATGTTTGAGGAAAGTTTTATTTTTGTTTTCCTTTCTTGTCAGCATTGCATATAAGGAATCTTACTGAGCTCATGGCCTTGGTCCTGGATGATAACTTTATATACTTTGAAGGTGAGATGTACAACTATACTAAAGGAGTAGCAATGGGAACTGTATGTACCCCAGTATATGCCACTCTGGTATTGCTAGCCTGGGAAATTATAGGTATTTAAGTCTGAACTTTACAGACACAGTAAGCTCTATTTGACATATTTGGATGACATCTTCATTCTATGGGATGGGCCAGAGACAATTTATAATGACTTTATATTGTATTTAAATAATGCTTCATCATATTTTAAATTTATCTGGAATTATAACTGTGTGTGTATTAATTATTTGGATATTTAGATTTCATCAAATGGTTTTGGTTTTGTATCTAAACTCTGTAGAAAACTGACATTCAGTAATTCCTATATTCACTGTAATAGTTATCATCCAATAAGTCATATAAAGAGTTTAGTTAAAGGGCAAAGCATAAGGGCTGCCAGGATGACATCTAGTTGGGATGACCTGGTAACTGAATTTTTTTTTAGAAAGAATGTTTACTGATAGGTGATACCATATCAAATTTGTGAGGAACCTTTTGGTTGATGCTCTTCAAGAATGGGGAGAAAAAGTATAAACCATTATTGGGAATAGGACTTGAACATAAGGAGAACTTTCTTATCGACACCCTACTCACCAAAGAAGAAATTCCATATGAGCAGGTAATAGTAGTAGAATACAATGAATGGGCCAGAAATATTAAAGCTGTTACTAGAAATAACTGGAACATTTTAAAAATGAATTCTGGTCTTTATGAAATTTTAGGTAATAATCCTAATTTTGTTTTTAAAAACTGCACCAAATATGAAAAGACTAGTGGGTACAGGGAATGTTAAAAGTCATGTAGGGGAATTTATTGGAATAGGCATTATGAAATGTGAAGCCTGCAGGTAGTACCACTACATGCTAGGCGCTGATATACTAGTTTTGGAGAATTCGGTAAAAAGCAGGATTCAATTAGTGAAGAGTAATTGTAACATGGTGGGGTAAGTTTATATAGGAAACTTTTCCAGCTGCCTCAGTTTTTAGGTTGGAAAAACAGAGCAAGCACTCCATAAATGCATATATGAACATCTTTATGAAATTAAAACATGTAACCTAAACATTCCTCCACATACAACATCTTTGTGGACTTTAAATTTGGGGTACTTGAACAGATTCCTATTATCCCGAGGTGTGGTAAATGGGTATTCCGATTAGAATACAGGGAATTATGCTGGTAGTTAAAGTTTGCTGCAATGAACCCCCTGTGTTTAAATGAAACCATTTCAGTAATGCCGATTTTAAAATTAAGAACAGCTAAATTGTAGCTAGGTTCTTATTTTTTATAATAGCTCGCTTGCCCTATGGTTTTACCACTAAGTTTAGTTGGCTCTGCATAACATTAGGTTTGTTGCTCCTTATGCATTCCTTGCGATGACATGAATATAAACGTATTAAATATGCATTTTTTTAATGTATGGCTTGAATGTATTATAATTATTGGTATATATATTATTATATATAGAGGTTGTTGTATTTAGGATGGTTGTATTGTTTAGGCATTTATTAATTTTGCTTTTTCTCTGTTCCTTTAATTTTGTGGGTATATAAGCAAACTTTGATTGAAATTGAATTATTCTGATGAAGTTCCAGTTTCCGAACGAAAGCTCTCAATTTGAAAAAATAAGATGCTGATTTTAGCTGGCAGATATTTCTTTTTTACTTTTGTTATTTTATTGTTTTATGAAGATTATTGTGGAGTGTGTGGCAGCCTTGAAGTGAGCAAAGTGTTTGGTTGGTTATTTGATCATTCTGTGTTTAAAAGTAATGGTGGGTGCCTACTACACTTTAAAAATAATCTTCCCTGTAGAGTTCTCATAATACTGTTCAACACAGACCATTTTGGCCCCAACTGCCTAGCCTTTGAACTTCCTACTCACATCTCCACCAAACTGAAAATCATTGTGATCTACCTTCCTCTTCTTGTCAGTTTTATTGATTTTGATAGACTCCTATGGGATCTAAAACACATATCCTAGAAAAGAATCATTAATCTTCTAGATTACTTTAATATCATTCTCCTCACTTTAGGTAACACAGGCAGAATATAAAATCTCTTTCACATTCTATATCTGATAACCATTCAGTCACATTTCAATGGTTCTGAAAAAAAAGTAAATTTGATTACTACAGGGAAAAAATTCTAAGCTCCTAGCTAACCCTAAAAGGCTTTGAAAAGAAGTAAATAAGAGTCCTGGAATGGTCAACCTCAATCAGACATCTGCTTAAAAATTGTCTGCCTGATGACTTCAAAACATAATCCTAAACATTATCAGACAACCATAAAACCTTTTCTTTTGCATATGCATGATTGTTTGTACAGTGTATTCTTATTGCTGTTAACTTCAATAACATATATGTGTTTGTGTGTATGTGAAAGCAATTCTCTAATTATTCTACCAATATAATATGACCTCCATTCCATGAAGCTTGCCAAATAGATCACAAATCCAGATTTACAAGCAAATGTACCCAGATTTCTATTTTAACACCAGTAAATGATTCTCCTGTCTTAATAAGTTTACAATAATTACAATCCCAGCATTTAACCACACCTCACTTTTCAGAAACAAGTGGTGAAGTCAGGTTGTTCAACCTAGTTTGAAACATGCTCTTTAAATTCTTTCCTCTCCTTATAACAAAAATTGGATATTCCCAAACTTTATCTTTAATTTCCAGAAAACAGCTTAATATTTTCCAGTTATGTATTACTAAGGTTTTGATGCTGGAATACTCTACTGAATATTTTAATAACATAGTAGAGCCATAATTTTTTAACTGGGATGCTTATTGAACAAGAAGTTTCAGTTCTACATGGTTTATAATCCATGTTCCTTTTTAAACTTTTTCATTCTCATAAATCCTATTAACAAGGTAAACTGGATACCCTCTTTTTCCAGGTTTCTCTGCTATCAAGGCACTCTCTGACTCAAACATTGAACCATCATCTGTTAAGCTATTAATTCATACAAACTGACTTTTGACAATATGCACCATCAACTTCTTCTAGGTATACTGTCATAACGTGTGTGTGTGTATGTGTGTGTATATATATATATATATATATATATATATATATATATATATATATATATATGCATTAGCTTATATTTCCTTGGAAAAAGAGGGTAAAGAGGATTTATGAATATATCAGTGTTAACAGGAACACCAATTATATGGACTATGTTACTTAAACTTGCAAACATCATCCTTATTTTTCAGTCTGTCAAAGTTATTTCCATACTTATGGAAATTTGCCTTGGTCTTTCCTCTCCCTACTTCCAGTGTTGCCATCAGTAGCTCTGACTACATACCAGCCTCCCTAAACCCATGACCATGCTACTTGAAAAAACAAAGGCTAACAACAAGCCTCCGAATACCTCAGTTTATTTATTTATTTAACATTTGTTAACCAGGAAAGTCCGACTTGGAACTAAGCCAATTTTCAGTGGAGGCCCGAGGAGAAACGCTCCAGATGCATGTCTTTGAATAGATTCAGTTCATAATCTCAAAATACTGCAATATCGAATTGCAGTATCTCAAAACCATGAAGTCGAATACCTTAAACACCGAACATACATAAAACCGACACCCAAAATTGCGAATCCACAAAATCCCGAAAAACACATATCACACACTAGAAAACACATACATACACAAATGTACATACCTCCCAACACTTCCCCACAACAAACATAACACACACGCACACAACCAAACACATACACACACCTACCCTTAGTATATGAAGGGTGGCAAGCCCCCCTGCACCCCCCCACATCCCCCCTACTTATATATACTAACTTCAAGGTCGTACAACACTCCATAGCGCACACACAACCCAGCACCGCACATTCCACACCCCCCCGCACAAACACACATCTCATACACACAAACTCCAGCACTCCCAACACTAACACATTCACACTGCACAGCACCTACCCTAACCCACACCTCAAACATCCCAACACACTCAAACACACACAAACCCTTCCCAAAACCCTAAAAAAGTACACTTACCTAATGCGCTATCCATACCGTGGGTTCGACATTCTTCATTCGACATTTCTGGGTTCGTGATTTCCGTCCATTTGACTTTACAGGCTCAAAATTCTAAAATTTGATATTTTAATATTTCAAGCATGCAAAGTGTTCCCCTTTGAACGTAGGAGGAAACTGGAGCACCCGGAGGAAACCAACACGAACGGAGGGAGGACATACAGACTCTACACAGAAGGCACCCCAGCCGAGAATTGAACCGGAGAACCTCTTGCTGTGAGGCAACAGCGCTACCGCTGTACCACTGCACCATCCATTAATCCAGTTAATATTCCATTCTAACCATATGGCAGTAGACAAACTCTTTCTAACTAACCGTACTTTTTCAGCAATGGGAAACAGTCTAATAACAGGATCTCACTTCATAGATCTTTTCAAAAGACTTCAGCATAGTTAATCTTAGGTTTCTTTTATATTTTTCATCCTCTGTTGACTTTGTACTAGGTATTGCTAGCTGGTTTCATAGCTGTCTATCTTATAGATAATTTCTGCTCAGTCCAGCATCCTCTCCATCTTCTACCACTGCATTAAATTCTAGAGTTAGACAAAGACCTGTGCCAGTTCATTTTTTCGCATTTTCATCAACTTTCTTTCCTCTAATTTTATTCTTTGTATTCATGACTTCATCATGTACAAATCCTCTACCTCCTCCCAATTTACAATTTGGATAAACTACAGAATGATCTTAAAAATTTACTAAACTAGCTTAACATTGGAGTCTTAAGAAAAATAAACGGAATGTGAATGTGACTATTGTAACACCAGTATTGAGTCAGGATGTATTTAGCTATAGTGCTTGTCTTGTTTTTTAACCTCTTATTTCTTTCTTTCTTTTTTTTTTTTTTTTTGTTAGCTAGTGAGGTTTTGAGAGACAAGCCGCTGGTAAAACAGGGGTATGTGCACCACCATAATGATTGTACTAGCTCAGTGTTTGTTTAAGAATAATTAAAGTAACTTAAAATAAAAAAAATAAAAACAAAACTTACTAGACTAGCTTAGAAACATGCAACTAATTCTGAATTGCAGTAAAACCAAAGAAATATTTTAGCTAGTCTTACATAGATATCCCTAATAAGAAATTCTTTACTTTTCAGCCGAAACATATTGAATTTGTCCATTGTTTTTTTTTTTAATCAACCTTACTTTACTGAATATAAAACTGAAAGATAAAAGGCAATCACCTACAAAAGATGTCTGCTGACAACAGTATAAAATCAATATCTGAAATTAAATCAATGATTGTACTACATACATATAAAAGCCATATTAAAAGCACTTAAAATCAGTCGTATTGAAAACATGATTATCAAAAATGAAAATTATTCAGAGGAGCTTTGAAAACAAAACATTAAAATTGCAGATAATCATCCCACCTATAAGGATTCCTGGATTTATACTTCTCTCTCTCAAGCAAAAACCTTACTGTGTTGGGAGACATGGCTGGCCTGAGATAAGAGGGAGCTTAATCAAACCTTTCTTCTGCCCTGGATTCAGAAGTTTGTTTTTATATTGCTGGTATAGTCAGAAAAGTCTGATCTACATTAGACACTGTGGAAGTTCCTAAAGAAATGCATGATCCAGTGCTTGAACACCTTAAATGTGAATCAACTGAGAAAAATATTGCTCACCCTGTTTGAACATCTTTCTCTGTCATGGCTACTGAGATGGAGGTCTATCAGGTAAATCAGTTAATATGTACAAGAATTGGAAAGAGAGGTGAAAGAGCTAAAACAAAGTGTGAGAGTTTTGCAGAAACATTCAGCACAATACTTAAAAGTATGCACGGCCCTAGTGAAGGATCTTGTAAGGCAGGTAGAAAAGGTGGATGATATCGAGAACAGATCTGGAAGAGCTGATCTCCATCTTACAGGCATGCCTGAAGACATTCCTGATAGAGGCTTAAAACTCTTCTTCAATAGTGAACTCATAAGAGCGATTCCGTTTCCTCTGTACCTTAATGATTCAGCTAAATGTACCCACAGGATGGGCCCACGAAAGAACAGTAGTGGCTCAACTAGACAGGTTTTGTTGGAACTTCAGTCAGTGAGAACTCAGGACTGGCTGATGCAACACAATAAAAAAGGCATGTGTTGGGCAAGGAGTGTTATCTACTTCCTTGTTGGCTACTCACAAAGGTTTTATGGCCTATGGCAAAAAAATGCTGGCATTCAAAATTGAATTGGCCCACCATGGGCGATTGTGACTGCAGAGAGAGGGTAAAAGGATTTTTCTTCATTATATTAAGAAAACCAGAAGGTGTCGTGGATCAGATGCAGAGGTCAGAGGAAGGAAATAGGGAGGATTACTGGACTGACAAGGAAATCAAATGGGAGATGCCGAAGAGCAAAACGAGACAAAGACCTAAATCCCCAGCTCAAAGCAATTCAAAACATTTTAGGAGAGTTCAGCAGGGACACATTTCAGACAGCACCATCTCCACTCATAGAAGATCCAAAAGGTTCATCGAACCTTCACATTCAAACTGGAAATTGAATATGCACTCTTAGGATAAATGGCAGGGCAGTAAAGACAAACCTTACACATAAGTGGCAATGCAAACCCACGTGAAGGAAATGACCAGAATCACTGGGAAGCCCATGAATATCTAGATTACAGCAGTAATGTAGAGAAAAGGAAACCAGCGAGGGAAAGAATGCAGTCTCAGATTATTTCAGGATTCTCAGGCTCAGTGGATGAACACTATTGGAGTGCAGGAGACCTTAATAAGATTGACAGAAGTATAGCAGATGGCTGAGCAAGTGCTTTTTTCTACAGCCTTTTTGAGTTGCATCTGCCTAAAGTGTTCCTCAAAGATGCTGCTTGTTCTCAGAAGAGTTTGCAGTCCCGAGGCAGTAATATAGTCACCATGATTATAACTTATTTTTTCCTTGAAGAAGGAAGAAGTCGGCCATAGACTAAAGTGACTATTGTTGGAACAATCCTGATAATGTTTTTATTATGTTAACTAAGGAAGTTGTAGCTTATTATTTTAAATGGAGGACATATTGTATTATAAATATTAATTTAAAAAGTTGTGCTTTCCTCAGTGTTAAAAAAGTTACTAATGATTCTTTTTCTTTCTTTCCCTGTTATGAAATGTACTTTATATACAGTTCTTATATGAACTGATATAATTTGTTGTATAACATCTTATTGATGCACGGCGTATACACACATACATAGGTTTTGATATACATAACATTTAAAAAAAATGTTAAACATTTTTAAATATATTTGTTTTTTATATTTTTTATATTTATGTATATTATGTTTAAGTATTTTTTTTATATATTCTTTATATATACTTTTATAAACATAGTATATATATTAATATAGGTTTACTTTAACTTTAGAAGTTGCTTTGTGGCTGAGTGTTTATAAACTGTTCTTGAATGAAGCCTTACAGGTGAACACTATTTTACTTAATTAAAAGATGATGTCATAGAGGCTTTAGTATAAATGTTAGCATTACTTTTATGAGATGTAAAAGGTCTATAGAAGCCCATGAGGGTGAAAGTGCTAACCTGGAATTTCAATAAACCTTGGATTTTATACTACATGCTTGAACTATTACTTATAGTTTTCTCTGTGTATGGTCTGATCGCCATGGAGTGCTCTGGTGCTGTTTCTTTGTTTTAAACTTAATTTGTATATTTATCAGAGCATTTACCCCATACTTTGCTCGTTTTGTTTTGTTTAAAAAGACTTATTATATTGTTTTTCTGCCTACTGAAGATGGGCAACATCTGCTCCGTCATTTTCTGTTATTATTGGTATAATATAGAATTACTGGTTTTCATTGGCATAGCATACATTTTGTACATATGCTCTGTTTGACTATGTCAGAAACTGTTAATAGCATTCTTTGAAGGATAATGGCTAATCAACCAATTTTAAAAGGAAGAGTCCAGCATGGAGGGAGGGGCAAGGTTCTTGTGACATGCCCAATGCAGTCCATCACAATTTCAAACAGCAACCAGGACCCTTCAACTGGGTATAGGTGTATATTTGAATCAGAGGGGAATGCTCAGTGTCCAGCTTGGATGAGTCAGTGGAACCTTCCTCCATGGGGGGAGGATTAACCCAATTCTCTGAGAAAAAGGTAGACAAGGAACTTATAGGGTGGCAAGTACTACTAATGACTGAAATGGATGTTAAACTGTTAGCATGGACTATAGGGGAAAGTGCACACCCCTCAAGATGAACTAGGATTCGGCAAAGGAAACTGAAGGAAAAAGAACAGATTGGCTGCCTGCAAGAAATTAAATTCAAGGTGCGTGAGGCACACGTTTAAGGCAAGACAATATCAGTTGATAGCTGCAGACCATAAAACAAGAGGAGAGGCAAAAGGGGAGTTTTAAGTCTGCTCGTGTAAGGACTAGTGGACCGGGCAAGGTAGAGTGGGAGCTAGTGAATGTGTATGAATGCATTGTGGATGATAAGACATTCTTTGAAAACTTTTTAAATATTTGACAGTAGCGGTGAGTAGTACAAAATTCACTGTTCTGGTTGGGGATATATATATATATATATATATATATATATATATATATATATATATATATATATATTATATATATATAGGTTTACCATCAAATGGTCGACAGTAACATGCTCGACAGCCACCTCCTTGACCATGGTAGGAGCGACTGTTGGAATGTCAATGTTCATTTGTACGTCCGTTTAAAAGGACGTACAAGGGCAGGGAGTTTCAGCATGTATGCCAATGGGAGAGTTCCACCTTAAGGTCGACAGAATTTGTCGACGTTGCGCGTCGATCCTACAACCTACTTCATATTCATGAGTCAACGTTATTTGTCGTGGAAATCACCATTCGTGGAAGTGATTTTCCTCCTTTTGATAGTAAACATATATATGTATATATATATATATATATATATAAAGTCAGAGGGTGCTCAGATCATGGATGGATGTAGAGGGCTGGCTTGAGATGTGGAGGGAGAAGTACCCTGAAAAGAAAACACCTACCTTTTCCAGGGATCTCAACTGCCAGGGAGTAGTTTGCATTATATAGTCATACCTATGTGAAATCAATCCAAGGTACATACCACCATAATTCACGAAATCTGTTTGCCCTATAATACTCCAATCACCCCACTCATTAACTTTGACTCACAGGACCCCGGAATAAGAAGATGGAGGTGGGTTCATTATAGATGGTCAACCCAGAAAGATGAAAAAGTCATTAATAACATTATTCAAGATACATTCCACAGAACCATAAGCCTTGAAACTAAACCCACAATTATCTAGTGGGAAGGATGCAAGGCTACTATAAAGGAGAAAAGTAATAGATATCAAAAGGATTAGGAAGAAAAATAGGATGTCTTCAGTCAAAAATATAACAGGTTAAAAGAGATACAGGATGTTACTAGTGAAAGGGAACAAACTAACTCGAAAGACAAAGAAACAGCATTTATAACAGAGATGGACTCTTTGGACATGACAAAGATCAAGCTTCAGAGGAGCTGACATTTTTGGTGGCTAAAAAGGGAGGAAGGTTCTAAATGTACAGTGTGTTTTTTCACATCTTAATCAGAGACATATGGTTACAACTATACTCACTAGCGATGAAGAAATTAGGGAGGCCTTGACAAGTTATTATAGTATGCTGTTTAGTTAAACCTTAAGGCATCCCAAACTGACTTGAAAGATTATAGTTTAAATGAGAAGGCCAATAACTGATGAGGAATATAAAGTCTTAAACTGGCCAGTCACATGCGCAGAGGTAATTAAAGCCATTGCATTGGTTAGGACTCCTTAAGGTGCCAAGGATAAATGGATTCCCAGTTGATTTCCAAAGAGGGAAAAGAGTACCTAGGTTCATTGCTGGTTAAAGTCTTTAACATTGAGGAAAGTATGAGTGGAGTCATTATAGGGACTTCAGTCAAGCTCTGGTGATGATTATGCCAAACAAAATGGAAAAGTCCTAAAAACCAGGAGACTTCTACCATATTTCCCTTACAAACTTGAATACAAAGCTTTTGGTCAAAGTTTTAGCCATAAGATTAGACCCCCTACTACCATGTGTAATATCAAAGGAGAAAAACAGTTTTGTTAAAGGAAGGGAGAGAGATGTTGAACAATTGGGAGGAGATCCTAATCTTCCTTCAAAAATATGGGAATTCATAACAAGGAGCCGAATTATTGCTCTGTGATATAAGTAAAGCTTTCAATACTGTGGTTTGGGGGTTTCAGTTTCAAGTTCTGCATAGAAGGAACTGCAGACCATGCTTTCTGATCTGATTTGAGAGGTTATATAGTTCCCCTTCTTTTAGCGTGTTATTTAATGGGGGATTTTTCTAACCCCAGGGAGACTAGGCAGGGGTGTCCACTCTTCCCCCTGCTCTTTTGTCATTGGTTATTGAAGAGCTGGCATGTTACATACACCAGATGATAGGAGCACCAGGCACAAGGGTGGAGAAATAGAATGTCTTTCTCTTGTCTGTGGACGACTGCACCCTACTGAGCATCAGTCTGCTGGGAATTTTAAAACAGGTCCAAGCAACATTCCATTACTTTGGGGGGGGGGTCTCAGACCTGGAATGTAATCTGTTCAAATCAGTTATAATTAAATGTGGGTATGGGAGCTACACATTGTAGATTCATAGGAGGTTATTAGGCTAACGGTAGTAGGGCTTTTACAACCCTAGCTGTGCAAAAAACCTGAGTACCCTTATTGACCATATTTAGATGGTCATTGTTAGGAAAGCGATTCTGTGATCATCACCGATTGCCCCTGTCCATGAGGGACATAGGTGCCATCCGCAGAGTGAATTTACGGTCACCCATCCAGTTGTCAAGGCTGTACTTGAATAGGGTCATTGAGAAGCTTTGCTTCACAAGGAGTGGGTGCTTACTAAAGAGGAGTGGTAATCACTTAGAGATATATCTGTCTCTCTAAGATGTTCTATTAATGTCACAGGCTAGATTGTGATCCCTGGAGGGAGTTATTCTTGTCCCATTTAATTTTTGGATTTGAAGCAATTTCATTAGGTCAGGGTCTGAGACTGGTCTGTAGGCCAGGCACAGGTCGCCTCTCAGCAGCCTGTATGATACAGAGTACAATGGCAGGGCTTTCAGTCTATCCAAGTATGTCATGTTTTGGAGGCCTTGGATTCTCTTGGTAAGGAGCCTCTGTGGTCTCTCCAGTTGCTGCAAGTGTCTGTTGATACACATACAGAAAGGAGAATTATACTCAATTAGTGGTCTGATAAGGGCCCAATACAGTGGAGCCATAACCTCCTTGGTCTTGGATGTGATGCCCTTATTTATGAGGTGCACCATGTAGAATGCTTTCCTTAACACTACAGACACATGGTGATTGAAGTTTAGATTGCTATCAAATTGTGTTCCTAAATCTTGCACCACTGAGTTTGAGGTTAGAGGGGTGCTAGCTATATCATAATTTGCAGGGGCTACTTCTTTGCCAAAGGGGATAATGAGGCATTTTTGTGCATTAACATTTAGTCTGTGGGTTTGGCACCAGTCATTTGTCTGAGTCAGCCTGTTTTGTAATATGTTAACATTGTTTGGAGACTCTGTGATTGTACCCAGTTTACAGTCATCTGCAAACATGGTAAGCCACAGGCCATCTACCTTAGTCTGGACTTCAGAGAAATAGATTCCAAACAATAGAGGGCCAAGCACAGATCCCTGTGGTACCCCACTGGTAATTGATCTACTGGTGGAAGTGGTCTCCCCAACTTTGGCAGTGTGCATTCGGTCAGTAAGCCAGTTTGGTACCCTAGTAATGTACGGGTTAATCCCCAGCTGCGGGAATGTTTCTCTATGATGCCTGATTAGGGAATTGTGTCTAAAGCCTTGGCCAAATCAAGATACATGGTATGTACTGTTTTCCCCTCATCCAGGGCTTTGGTGACATTCTCAAAGAAGTCCAGCAGGTTTAATAAGTAAGATCTGCCCTTGACGAAGACAAACTGAGTCGGATCAAGAGTTGTAAGACTGCCTCTGTCCTTGTGGATAAAGTCCATGATCATTCTTTCCATGACCTTGCAGGTTAAGCTAGTTAGACTTATAGAGCAATAGTTCCCGGGGTCAGTTGATAAGACCCCCTTTGTGTTAGGGGATTACTGTTGCTGTTTTCCTCTCTGCTGGGACAAAGTCTGTTCTCAGGCTATGGTTAAAGAGACTGCTGAGTGGTTCTGCTAGGTCATGTTTTAGATTGTTAAGTAAGCAGCCTGGGACGTTATCTGGTCCCATAGAGGCTGTGTTTTTAGTCTTGGAGAGTGCTCGCATAACCTGTTCTTAGGAGATACTCAGTAGAGGACTGGTATTGGGAATGCTTTGGGTGTGTCAGGTGGGGACAGGAAGTGAAGTTATTGCCAAATATGTCATCTAGCAGTTTAGCACTTTTCTCAGCTTCAATGTGAGTGGTACTGTCCACTATAAGTTTGGCACACAGCTGGGAATTCCCCTTTAGGTTTCAGACATAGCCAAAGAATGCCTTGTGGTTGTCTTTAGCTAGGGATGCTAATTTAGACCCATAG
This sequence comes from Protopterus annectens, assembly GCF_019279795.1. Taxonomy (NCBI): domain Eukaryota; kingdom Metazoa; phylum Chordata; order Ceratodontiformes; family Protopteridae; genus Protopterus; species Protopterus annectens. The sequence continues at coordinate 404,779,468 of NC_056750.1, read as the reverse complement.
TTAGTCTTAGAGGACCTGACATGATATCTGATTTGCTTGTTCAAGCTGTGGAGGGTATTCTTCTTCTGTTGAGTTAGTTCCCTCTTGTTGTTAGATATCAGTTTCTTTCTTTTGTTGTATAACTTATTTATACTTACAGTCCACCAGGGTACCTTTTTTTTGTTTGTTTTTTTCTGGAAGATTTGGTTTTGTTTCTGGTTGGTACAGCTGAGTCAATGCATTTGTATAAGTGGCTATATATGGCAGTTGTGTATTCCTCTGCATAGGAGACATTGATGTTTATGTTGGCAGGGGCTTTGAAGCTTTTTCTGCCATCACTTAGTAGACAATAGTTAGCTTTGGAGAATGTTTTCTTTACTCCTTGATCTTACTTCAAATGAAACAGATTTATGGACTGACCTTACCATAGATGGCAACAAGCAAGGGGTAGTGCAGTGATCTCCCATGTTGGTGAGCACTAGGTCCAGGACATTTGACCCACCTTGTGGGGGTGCAGACCAGCTGTTCCAGGTCATTTGAATTAACAAAGTCCAGTAACCTTGTAGTGATTATGTTTGTGCTCATGTAAGTCGTCCAATTGATGGAAGGATAGTTGAAATCTCCCATGACCAAGGAGTTTGTCTGTATGCTGAGCGACTCTAGCAAGTCCAGGCAGGCAGTTTGCTTCACCTGGTTCATGGTGGGGGACATGTAGCTAGCGATGATGTGGAAGGGTATTCTCCTATAGTTAATTGGACCTGAAGTAGTTCAAGAGAGTCACACTGTTTTATCAATCTTGAGTTATATTTGGATTTAATAAAGATGGACACACCTCCACCTTTGTTTTTTTCATGCTCGATTTGGGGTCTGAACGTGTGAAAGGCACTGTAGCCTTGTACAGCCAGGGTGCTTTCAGTGAACTTGAACCAAGTCTCTCTGACTGCACAAATCTCAGCATATTCCAGGGTGAGGAGTGCTTCCAGGGACTACAGTTTACTGGTTAAGCTCCTAGCATTAAGCACCATGACCTTGAGTTTGTCATTAGTGGATTTCTTTATGTTGGACGTTTTGTTGTTTGGACATTGCCTAAAAAGGTACTTTGCAGAGATAAGTGTCCATGAGCCTTGAGAAGACAGGTGAAGGCCAAGACCATGTCTTCTTACACAGATACTGAATCCCCCTGGAGTAACACCAAAAGCTAAGCCAATTATTGAAATCAATCATTTTTGTCTGTATTGTGGCATCATCCTCGATGAAGGTAGAATGCTGCTTAGGGCTAGGGCAATACCTGCTTGGGATACATAATCTGAGAGTTCAATCATCTCTGTCTTCATATAGTCCTGAGATGTAATTCTCAAGTCATTCACACCAACATGTGATATGACATAGACATAACAGTAATTGTTGCTGTGCGACTTTAGGGAGTTCATGATATAATGGATCCTGGGACCTGACAGGCAGGTGACAGTGACCTTCTCCTTGTTCAGACTTGTGAGGGGGACATCTGCATGTCTCACTATTGAGTTGCCTATAACCAGAACATTTGATTTTGAGGTGTTTTGCCTTAGGGGCTTAATTGTTGAGACATTAATATGTATGTTGTTATGTGTGGTGGTGGTGGAATCTGTTTGTGTACCTTCATGTATGTGCATGTTGTTTGCACTTGAGAGGTTTCTGGTCTTTTGATAGGCTCTTAGTGAGTACCTCCATGTATGTGGGTTTATGTGTCTTGACCTTCTCTTGTGTTGGAGGGAAGGTGTGTTTGCTGACAACTTGTTGTATGCCTTGTTTGTTGCTTCATGAGAGGACTGATTCCAATTCCATGGTATTGTTACATCTCTCACATACTGTATTTATTTGTTTTAGGAGCAAGTGGTTGTCTGTATACATGAGGCAATTGCTGCATTGCCTCAGGATACCCATGTCCATCAAGTTGGCTGGGAAAATGGTGGAAACAGTCCATCCATTATGGCAAGTACATGTTGTAGTGACTAGTGTGGATGGGCTAGATGGATTTACTTGTGGGACTAACAAATGGCAGCTATTCTTTGGAAGGCTAAGGGTGGAAGACTGCAACAGTGCCTCAGAATGCGCAGCTCGGATGCTTGCTGGATAACAATGCACAGCTGTGTTGCACACAGAGGGGCTGTGGGGCTAAAGGGGGTTTAGCATATATTAAGGACACATTTATGTTTTTAGGTGTTTGCATCAATAGACGGCATTGTCAAACCCCATTGAGCTGTGCACAGCTACGTGCAAATGTGGTGTTTGAATAGAAGCAAGAATGAACAATTTTAACACAGACTAGCCAATGGGACAGCCCAAAACTGAGCCCTGTTCCAAAAATCCCCAATTCAGAGTGGTCCTGTGCTGCACACTTCTACCACAAGGGTGCAGGAGAGCCACCATTATGTAGGACAGCTGGTTTTAGTGCTCGATTTATGCCAAACAGCCTAAATTCAGCAGATCTGAATCTAGTCTATGTTAAAATATACAGAAGGATAACGGAGTGCCGAACAAAAATGGTCAAAGCAGCAACAACAGCAAAAAAATGAAACAGCAAATCAGTAAAATACAGTTCAGCAAGTGCAAATCAAGCTTAAAATATACTTAATTTTAGCTGGTCACAGAGGATGGCTTGGATTTAGTTTAGATTCACTCCAGGTCTCTGGGATGATTCTGGCCATGGTTTGAATGATAAGGTCCCCATTAAACCCATGCTCAAAGCCAGACCATTATTTAGATAATTGTTCAAGTGACTTTATTGTTTATATTATTTTAGTATGTTTTATATGTATATATTTTATTTTGTTTTATGCAGGTTAATATGTTGTTGTTTTTATTCTTTGAATTAGAGTGCTAGTACTTTAAATTGCATATGCACTCATTATTGGTTAGGGATTTAATTGATCGTGTTATTTAATGGATATTCTGGTTATATCTTTCATATAGCTGATGAAGCAGTGATACTGCGAAAGCACTTATGTTGTGTTTTTATTGGCAATACATTTATCGTATACTGGATTCTTCAGTCATGTTTCAGTTCACATTTTTTCTGGGAATTATTTGCTGCTGTATTTTAGTCGGTGGACTGGAAAACTGGTGGCATTTGGTGTTTTTTTTTTCCTTCATAAATTTATGTGTGCTAAGTACTGGAAATGTCAGTTTCAGTTCCAGAAGAAATTATAGCAAATATGTTTAAAATCATCTGAAGTGTATTCTATACTCTTTCAAGCAGACTAGCCCATCATATAGACTCACTCCTCTCTGACAATGATATTTGAAAAACTTTGGAGAAAATTTGGATGCAAAGCATAGAGAGTCGTTAGTATCATAGTTTCTACTTATACAGATGAAGATGTGATTGTGTTCAGCAGAATACTGTTTGTTTTTTCTACATATTGCAAATAGTTTATGCAGGTTAAAACTGTCATGGTTCTTAAGCTGTTCTGTTTTCAAGAATTTGAAAGTTACTTTTCATGGTTGTTGTGTGTTGTGCATTTTACTTAAAAAAAACAAAAAAAAAATTATTTGAACAAAACTTCATATAAGCAACAAGGAGAGCTATAGAGCTATCAGAAGTCCTTAGTCACATCAACTGTGGTCAGATATTTAGCCTTACTTAGAAAGTTTCACCTCCCTGGGCATGTGGTACACATTTGCTTTTCTGTGACTACTTGATTCCACACAGTTTACAGTACCTGGTGCTCCCTTTCCGTTTGGTCATCAACACCAGTAGAGAGGCCCTAGAACTGTTAGATTCCTGGATTACCCCCCGATACAACATCACCTGCAATTCCCCCTACACAATTAGCTTAACTTGCTCAGGCACCCTGCAAGCAGTCAAACTAATTGGCCACTGGGTTCCTGCGTCCTCATGTTACTTTATTATTTGAGTGTACCCTAGCTTAATAGTGAATTTGTTCCAAAACTCTACTCACTCTGCTCCTGACCCTGTGCAGGGGATAGTTACTGTGAAAGTACTACCTCATCAACTCAGGTTTTAGTTCAAGTCTCACTGAGGAGAATTATCATTATATCTTTCTCTGCTTCCTCTTGTAATTCACTAAATATAGCCACACCGCTGCATAACTGACATCATTTACCTTCTTCACAACAGTTAAAGCATATTCCCATGATGCATGCACCTTATTCTTTTAAAAAAGAATAAATAACATTACCTTTTACTCCAAATTCCATCTTTGCCCTTGCCTTTATATTTTTAATACAACTACCTCTCAGTTGAAACTTGGCTACCAAACTTCATAGGACACTGACAGATGATGCAATTACCCGACCAAAATGTTTTCCTGGCTCTTAATTCTACACTGTAACTTTTTTGATGATATCATCTGGTTGTGATTTTATGTGCTTGAACACAAAATGTAATTACTTCCATCTGAAACTGTAAAAAATCTAACTTTATATAATAATCTTAGAACTTTTCTCCTATAATTTTACCCTGTCATTTTTTAATAATTTTATTGGATTGTACTGTTATGTGTCTAAATACATAATGTGATATAACTTCCATAGGAAACCGTATAAGAAATATAATGTTAAACATGTAATTTTGCTGGAGCTTTTCTCCTCAGGCCTCCTCTGAAAAAGGACTTCACCCAAATGGATTTTCCTGGTCAACAAAGGCAAATAAATAAATAAATAAATAAATATTCTCAGGTTCTCACTCTCTGGTCATACTAGACCCTCTGTTGCGTTTGTGCTTGTCTTAGGTGCTTTTATGCCAGCCTCGTGCTTCTTAGCTTAAACCTGAAATTGAGCACATATTCCAGAGCAGACTAGACTCCTTGTACAAAACATGCGTACCCTCCTATTGATCTTAAATTAAGTCTAGGAGGAAGCTCTCACCTTGTGACCATAAAGTAGCACAAATGCTGAACAAATGCATTCTTGGGAAACATGTTTATAATCAGAGAAGAGATGGTACAGGTACTTGTCCAATTTCCACTTAAATTAGTCTGAAATGCCATGAGCAAAGTCTTTAGAGTACAACTAAATCTCTCCACCAAACTGTTTATGAGTGGGAGCGGTATCCTAAAACAATTCGACAAATAAGCAAGCAGGTCAACTGTGAAGTCAGCCCCCTTTGTCTAAGAGCATTTTCTAGGGGAAACCTAGCTTGATGAAAATTTATAGCAGAACATGTTTAACCCATTCTGCTTCAATAGAGGTCAAACCATTCTTTCAAATTACCTAGCAGCACAGAGTACCACCACCCTGCTAAACCTATTACTTTAGGAAAATGGGATGCTAAGAGGTCTCACAAGTTCTGTTGCTACTCAGTGAAGTGGTTCTTCATTAAAAGGCAACAGTATAATACTGATCACATCTTGCACTATACCCATGTCTTTTGTAATGCCAGTCAAAACGTTTATAAGCTTCCTTTTTATATGCTATATGCCCAAATGACCTTAAAGAGGAATACAATGTGTCATGGCTACAAATGCCCAGTGGCATACCCTTGAGACTAACAACTACTGAATTGCTTCTCCCTCTAGCTGTCTTTCAGGAGTCCATTCTCTGGATAGTAATTCCTTGCCTTGGTATAAAGATTCTTCATGTCACTGAGAATCAAGGTGCTGCTTGGCTGCCTCCCGCATGTTCTTTAGAAATGGATCTGAGAGCTACGCCTGTCAGAATTTTATTTTTGTAGTCTTTCACAACTTCCCTGACAATAGAAGTTTAGCATATTTTGGAAGCTGAAGTTCAAATTTAGACGTTATACCAATTATTTATTCGTCTAATAAAACTTGTTTCAGAGGAAATCCAGATCTTTGGGTAGCTGTGGCTCATATTTGTTCTTGTTTGGCTCCTTCTCTGAAGAAGTCACATCACTAGGTTCTACTGAAATTGTAGACACTATCTGGGTCTCCCCTTGTCCCCAGCTGCTTTCTGTTTCTCATAGGATTTCTTCATCTCTGTCTTTGTATAACTGCATGCACATAAAGCATTGTGATATCCAAGATGCTGTCTACTAGAACAATGCTAAGTCAACAAATACATCTGCCCATTAGATCATCTCATAGGACTTCATCAAAAACTGCCACTACTTGTTTTTTTTCCCATTGCCAATCCAAGTAAACTCTGTTCACTGGCACTTGAATGTGTGTCCTTTCCATGGTCCTACCTGATGTTGACCACTCAGGCAATTGATGCTCCTCTCTGACTGCTGCAAGCTTAACAATAAGTTTGATACAGTATATTTCTTAACAATGCTTTATTTAACTTCCACCAGAATAGGGTACATGCTCTTCTGACAATCTGGAGCAGATGCAGTTTCATGATAACACACTACTACCTTAGCTCCCCCATACAGTGTTCCGCATTGTGGACAAGTCAACTACATATTAGTAACTTGGTATCCAGTCACCTAACTATGAAAGTATGTGCTTGTTTCTGCAGTGAAATCATTAATACTTTCTTCTGTCTTGTTGCTACATTTTTTAAACTTTTTCTTGTAAGCTTCAAAAATAAGCTTAAAGCATTCATATAAGTAGTTTTAACCTATAAACAGTCTACACAGTCATCAAAAATTTTACATAAAGCATGCAAAGCTTTACCCAAGCAGAGTGGTTAACAATCTCACCCATTGTCCATGGTCAACTAGATGATGATTGCACACATGTTCAAGTATCCAAATAAAACTATCAAAGTCTTCAATATAATTATACTTTGAAAATAATTTAATACTGAAGTTGGCATCCACAGCAAGATTTTTACCCTCACAGTGCATGTGCCAGTGATGGAAAGAAATCATTTCTCTTTCCTGTCAGCTCTCCTTTATTTTTTCTTGCCCCCCCCCCAACCTGTCTCTCTTGTTGTTTCAGTCTCTCAGTTGCTTAAGGCCTCTCATGTCCTGCTCCAGCTATATTTTTCAAGTTCAAGCTGTGTTTGGAGGTCATCTGGGAATGGATTATTGCTTTGCTGCATACTTTGCATTCAGAAAAACAACCAGGCTGTCTTATGATTAATTAGAATTAATCTTAGCTGCAGCCATAGCAGCTACCATCTCATTCTTGGTTTTACCAACAGGCTGAATTCCTGTTAGCATGCATTTTTTACTAAACTGTGACACTAGTATTTTCTCATACTCCACATAATTCATTTTGTTTCCTAACTAATGTGCTAAAAATTAAAACAACTGATATGTAAGGTATGCAGCTACATATATATATCAGCAGGCTACAAGGATACACACAATTTCTGTGAAAAAAAAATCACCAGAGCCTCTGTAGAGTAAAGGGATGAAGCCCATGTTGAGCTTGTGGCATAGGCATTTGAGGGCATGGGATGGGGAGGGCAGAAAGAAGCAGTCAGTGCTGACTCACCTGTCCTGGGAGAAGCAAAGAGACCCTGGCTAATGATTTAAGCGGCACCTAGTGTGAACACAGAGTGTTCCACCAATGGATTACAAACCTGCAACACACATGCTGTCAAGCAGTGAGCAGCACTTCACAAACCTATAAATTGAATGTGCATAGAGGTATGCACAAAGGAATCACTGATGGAAGACAGACCCAAAAGTAGTCCGCTCAACAAGATGTGCTAGTTGGTCCAATTCTAATCACATAACTGTCATCACTCAAGAAATAAAAGGATTTCCATGATGGGAATGAATGGGCTGTTAGTATCTTGACTAGCCTGGGGATGTTTGGCTATCAACTCTGTGGAATGAATGAGCTGACTGGGTAATGCTAGTGGAGCCATCTGGTAGGGTCCTATGGAAAAAGTTCAAACTGTCTCTCAGTGTTGCCTCCAATTTAATATGACCCAGCATGGCCTTTAAATCTGTACTTTTGGCCCCATACAGGATGGTCCAGACTTATGGTTTCATGATGTATGCTGACCACCAAATATATGAGCAACAAATGGCTTTAAGACTGCAGGGTAAATCTACATTACTACCTTTGAAAAAAGATCTTTGCTACACTCAAATAAACTTTACACTGTACAGCTGCAGATCAGAGTTATAATTAGTCTTCCCATAAATTCATGTAACACAAACTGAGCCCAGTGACTTCCAATACAGTCTTATCATAGTAATAGAACCTTGTCCAAGAATAATTTTCACATACAAATATCTGAACAGTATTTTCCTGGAGCAATATATATATATAATTTCTCAAGTATTATACCTCCTTACCCGTCTTTACATTAATGCTGCCACCAGCCATAGCATTCTGGCACAGAAGAATAGAGTTATGGCTTATGTTTAAAATAAACCAAACTAACTATTTGCATTTCAGCAGTATCTTCAGTATTAGTTTTTAAAAGGCAGAAGCCAATAGTTGAACTTATACCAGTTCAATATACTCAACTTAGAAAATAAACAAAGAGTAACAAACATTTAAAAACTGAATGATACAGTTCTGTACTTGAGATAAATAAAGCTAAGCAATGAACTTCAGAAGTTTAAATATGCAAACAGATTTACACTTTACTTACATAAATAACAAATAAGTGTATTTCTACAGACAGTTGACATAAAGAAGAGGTTTAATAGCTTTTCCAGTCCTATTACTATTTGCAGCTAAGCGATTTACTGAAGTCTAGCTATAGTTTAACAGCAGGATGACAAAACAAATACATCCTAGTGACAAATATTATCTGTACAAACTAATACAGCATCTAATCTTGCTTATATTTCTTTTTGTCATAACTTTGCTCATTGTGTACCACATCCCACTTTCTAAAACATTCTATCATTATGCTCACACTCTCACACATACATTCAACCCCCAAATAAAGTAACAGAAAAAAACTAAATCCTCAGATATTCAGAGGGAACTAAATTGATCTAATAATTTTACAATATTTGCCTACAAAACAAATATATATACATTTACCACATCTATCCAAATGAATTGCACATATCTAAACACCAACATAAATCTAGGTACAAACATTTAAAATTAAGGGACATATAGTTAAATGCAGGACAATATAATAGTGAGCAGTCCTGCTACCCTTCCTGAAACAATCCTACTGGAAAATAACTACTGCCACAAATTTGATTTGTAATGTTTTGTACAGCATTTAATTAGTTTAGCATTTACAAAATGAAATATTACCTTTTTAAATGTTTGTTAATGAACACATATGAAAAGCTTTGTATATTGTTTCTTTTTATAGAGCTTTTATCTCTGTAGCCTCAAAAAATGAGTACCTTATCCTTTTGGATTTTACTCATCAACAAATGCAAATAAATAAATAATCAATCAACCAATCAGTCAGTGAGCCAAATAAATGCATGTAGTGTTCAGGTATTCTGAATAAAATAAAAAAATAAACTAGCTTAACTGGATATCTCTCTAGACCCCAACCATAATCACAATAACATCAACTTGATATAAAGCAGATATGAAGAAACACTACTTCCTGAGTATGACATAACCTATAATAATCATACTATTAAGAGACATTGACATAGCCATTGTATAGTCAACAATATTTTAACTTTACCATGCATAACAAATACCAGACATTAATAACATTAAAATCCTGGTAGCTGCAGTTAAAATTAAAATACAGCAATATTAGTGTGCATATGTGTGTGTGTATGTATATATATATATATATATATATATATATATATATATATATATATATATATATATATATACATATATGTGTGTGTGTGTGCATGTGTGCATATATATATATATATATATATATATATATATATATATATATATATATATATATATATATACCACACATACATACAACCTTTTATAGATACATCTGCCTCTGAGGGCATATTAACTTAGATAACTACAAATATATCTCACGAAACAATAATTCTAGGTGGCATTAATAGTGACTTGTGAAAGAGTACTCATTCAACCCCATATCACTCTATATATGGATTAATACCGTCTACTCATATAACCATAAGGACAGATAAAGTTGCTGGAAAAAATGTACTTCAGATTGGATAGTAATAACAGACCCAATCTTAATTAGCCATAAAAGAATTATTACAGACACCATCAGTGATTATGATCATTTTCATGCCATATGGAAATCAACTAAATTCACAAAAATGCACAATGTAAAAACAGAAATACAACAGAATTCAGTAAGAAAACTTTCTAACCTTAAGCACAGTGAATGGGAACCATTAAAATGCTATGTTTAGATGATGAAGTATCTCACTTCAACAAAGCCTTCCTCACCGCATTAAACTACCCTGACCCTCAACACAGAAGAAGAGTCAAATGAAAACTTGCTTCAATATTTACATCAGAAATAAAATACCTAGCTCACAATAGAGACAAAGCATGGAAATCTTGGCATATAAGAAAACAAGGATCTCCAACAATGTCAACATTTGTGAAAGTTAACTAAGAATGTCATCCTAATGGCCAAGCAAAATTATTATATTAATCTACACGAAAAACGATGTAGATATGCTATCACAAACTTCTTCATTTACTGGAATTCATAGCTGCACATTTGTGCAGAGCATCCTGCCTATCCTTACTAATGTGTGAAAAGCCTAACTTTAGCCCTGCCCCTAACCCCAACCCCAGCCCTATACCTTATCTTATGAATAACCATTTCCCGAATACTATCACTATTCAAACACATTGCGTCTGGAGTTACTGCTATGGCTTTGGTTAAAAGACTGCAAAAGGAATCTGCCTTCCTTTTTAGTTGTTTGAATATGCATTTTTTTTCTGGTAAATATATTTTTGATATGCCAGCATCAATTTATTGAGTTTTGATGTTTGTGTACATCAGTGGAGTGCCCTAATATCACATATACACAGGTGGATTTCCTCATCAGTGGGGTACCCTAATATCACATATACACATATGGATCTCCTCAGCAGTGGGGTACCCTAATATCACATATACACATATGTATCTTCTCATCAGTGGGGGACCCTAATATCACATATACACATGTGGATTTCCTCATCAATGGGGCACCCTAGTATCACATATACACACATGGATATCCATATCAGTGAGGTTCCCTAATATCACATATACATACATTGATCTCATCATCAATGCAGTGCCCTAATATCACATATACACAGATGGATTTCCTCATCAGTGTGGGACCCTAATATCACATATACACACGTGGATTTCCTCATTAGTGGGGCACCCTAATATCACATATACACACATGGATCTCCTCATTAGTGGGATGCCCTAATATCACATATAGACACATGGATCTCCTACTAGCATATGAATGCAATTTAGTCAAAGTAAAACTTTGCTGAACAGTTTCATTAACTGATTTTTGGCATCCACTGTGCATTGGAGATAGCAAGATTACAAAATATTTGGAGTAAGTAAGTTTTCTTTTCTCCCTACTTTTATAATTTTTATGTATGCAGTAATACATATTTTTATATATATATATATATATATATATATATAGATATATATATATATATATATATATATATATATATATATATATATATATAGTTTACTGTCAAAAACTCGAACAACAAAACACCTTTTATACACAAACATCAAAAATAATTCCAGATTCCTGAACACTAATTAGCTGCACATGTTGAAACACATAAATTCGAAATGATCGAACTGATGGCTTTGACATTACCAAAAGTTCAACTACTGCCACTTACTTGCCTACTTCACAGCAGTACAAACATATGCAGTTCAGTACGGCACATCACTTTAATTCATGTTGTTGCAAGAGGGCAAGCCCCCCTGCACCTCCCATACCCCCTGCAAATTATATATTCCAACTCCGAGATCACACTACAGTGAGGAAAAGGGTAAATTTCCTCATCCGCACTGTACCACGATTTCTGTTCGTAACATCAACCTCAAATGAGAGAATGTACACTGGCATTCGCTAAAGGGCAGTCACTGAAGTGTAGTTCGGCAATATGAGAATCAGCCAACACACATTTGGCATTCTCGTGTTCGCTGAACTGCACTTCTACATTTTGATGGTAAACTATGTATCTATATATATATATATATATATATATATATATATATATATATATATATATATATATATATATATATATATATATATATATATATATATATATATATATATATATATATATGTGTGTGTGTGTGTGTGTCTATGTATATATATATATATATATATATATATATATATATATATATATATATATATATATATATATATATATATACATATGGGTCTGCTTCTCTTGTTCAAATTACACTTGTTCAAACAAGAGAAGATTGAAACCCAGTTTAGGGAAAGTGCACTTAACCTAAAGTGCACTTTCGCAAAACTCACTTTACCAATCTTGGACTGCATTCTCGTACTTAGTATATATATATATATATAAGTAGCGAGGGTCTGGTCCGGCAAACAAAAACACATTTTAGCAGGGGGGCAAGTCCCCCTGCGTCCCTCACACCCCCTACTTATATATACTAACTCCAAGATCACACTACAATGGGGAAAAGGTGTATTTCCTTGTCCCCACCATACTGTAGCTCAGTAAAGTGAGTTTGGCAAAAGTGCACTTTTGCTAAAGTGGGTCTCAAAAACTCCTCTTGTTCAAACAAGCGTAATTTCGAAAAAGAGAAGTAGACCCATATATATATATATATATATATATATATATATATATATATATATATATATATATATATATATAAATTGTAAAAACAAAGTACCAAAACCACCATAGTGATAAACATAAACAAAAATACTTTAATAAAATAGTATAATCTGAATACAAGATGAACACTTTTGGGTAAAACTCTTCTTCAAGTCTAAAAGCTTTAAAATACCATAATCTCTTAAAAAAGCATGTTTCAACCAATCAGGTGGAAGAAGTAAATAAAACACATCATTCCCTACAACATTATAGGTTGGACTAAAATATCTGCATCTAATCTTATCATTCACATATTAGCAAGTAGTTATACCTTCATTGCTTAAAAGAGGATGTTAAGTGGCCAATGAATAACTTATATGCACTCCTTGTTCATTGGTGCTATACAAAACCACAAACCAATCTAAGGTCTAAGTGCACCTGTTGCATAGTAACCAAGCTTTCATGTAAATGAAACATATTCCCTAAAACATTATAGGCTGGACTAAAAAATCTGGATCCAATCATATCAGTCACATATTATTAAGTTATTCTACCTTCATTGGTTAATAGATGTTAAATAACCAATAAATAACTTACATACACTCCTTCTTCACTGGTGCTATACAAAAGCACGAACCAATCTAAAATCAAAGTACACTTGTAGCATAGTAACCATGCGTTATACATCCACTGGACACAGCTTGAACATTCAACAAAACAGGAATCAGTATCCAAAGTCAGTCCATTTCCCATACATATACACACCAATCATCATCTTCTTTTGGCTGTTCCCGTCAGGGGTCGCCACAGCAGATCACCTGTTTCCATTTCTTCCTGTCCTCTGCATCTTGATCTGTCACACCAACCACCTGCATGTCCTCTCTCACCACATCCATAAACCTTATCTTAGGCCTTTCTCTTTTCCTGTTATCTGGTAGCCTCATCCTTATCATCTTTTTCCCAATATACTCAGCATCCCTCCTCAGCACATGTCCAAACCAATGTAATCGTGCCTCTCTGACTTTGTCTCCAAATCTTCCAACCTGGGCTGACCCTTTAATATACTTATTCCTAATCCTGTCCACCCTCGTCACACCCAGTGCAAATCTTAACATCTTTAATTCTGCTGCATCCAGCTCAAACGCCTGCCTTTTTGTCAATGACACTGTCTCCAACCCATATAACATAGCTGGTCTCACTACCCTCTTGTAGACCTTCCCTTTCACTCTTACAGGTACTCGTCTGTCACAAATCACTCCTGACACTCTTCTCCACCCACTCCATCCTGCCTGTACTCTCTTCTTCACTTCTCTTCCACACTCACCGTTACTCTGAACTATTGACCCCAAGTATTTAAACTCATCCACCTTCACCACCTCTACTCCTTGCATCCTCACCATTCCTCTATCCTCCCTCTCATTCACACACATATATTCTGTCTTAGTCCTGCTGACCTTCATTCTTCTTCTCTCTAGAGCATATCTCCATCTCTCTAGGGTCTCCTTCGCCTGTTCCCTACTCTCACTACAGATCAAAATGTCATCTGCAAACATCATAGCCCACGGGGACTCCTGTCTGATCTCGTCTGTCAACCTGTCCATCACCATTGCAAATAAGAAAGGGCTCAGAGCTGATCCTTGATGTAACCCCACCTCCACCTTAAACGCATCCGTCACTCCCACCGCAGACCTCACCACTGTCACACTTCCCTCGTACATATCCTGTACCACTCTTACATACTTTTCTGACACTCCTGACTTCCTCATACAATACCACAACTCTTCTCTAGACACCCTGTCATATGCTTTCTCTAAGTCTACAAAAACACAGTGCAACTCCTTCCGACATTCTCTGTACTTCTCCATCAACACTCTCAGAGCAAAGATCGCATCTGTAGTGCTCTTTCCTGGCATGAAACCATACTGCTGATCACTAATCATCACATCCCTTCTTAACCTTGCTTCCACTACTCTTTCCCATAACTTCATGCTGTGACTGATCAATTTTATCCCTCTGTAGTTACTACAGCTCTGCACATCACCCTTATTCTTAAAAATCGGTACCAAAACACTTTTTCTCCATTCCTCAGGCATCCTCTCACTTTCCAAGATTTCATTAAACAATCTGGTTAAAAACTCCACTGCCATTTCACCTAAACACCTCCATGTTTCCACAGGTATGTCATCTGGGCCAACAGCCTTTCCATTCTTCATTCTCTTCATGGCTATCCTTACTTCCTCCTTGCTAATCCATTGTACTTCATGATTTACTATCCCTACATCATCCAACCTTCTCTCCCTCTCATTCTCTTTATTCATCAACCCCTCAAAGTACTCTTTCCATCTCCTCAACACACTCTCCTCGCTTGTAAGTATGTTTCCCTCATTATCCTTTATCACATTTACCTGCTGCACATCTTTCCTAGCTCGGCCCCTCTGTCTAGCCAATCAGTACAGGTCCTTTTCTCCCTCCTTAGTGTCCAACCTTTCATACAACTCTTCATATGCCTTATCCTTAGCCTTTGCCTCCTCTCTCTTTGCCATGCACCTCATCTCCTTATACTCCTGTCTACTTTCTTCATCCCTCTGACAATCCCACTTCTTCTTTGCCAACCTTTTTCTCTGTATACTCTCCTGTACTTCCTCATTCCACCACCATGTCTCCTTGTCGTCCTTCCTCTGTCCAGATGTGATACCAAGCACCTTTCGAGCCATCTCCCTTACTAGCTCTGCTGTAGTTACCCAGCTATTTGGTAACTTTTCACTGCCACCCAGTGCCTGCCTTAACTCATCCCTGAACTCCACCTCACAATTACCCTTTTTCAATTTCCACCACTTGATCCTTGGTGCTGCCGTCACACTCCTCCTCCTCCTCCTCTTGATAACCAACGTCATCCTACAAACCACTATCCTATGCTGCCTAACGACATTTTCTCCGGTCACCACTTTACAGTCTCCAATCTCCTTCAAACTGGACCTCCTACATAAGATATAATCCACCTGTGTGCATCTTCCTCCACTCTTGTATGTCACCCTATGCTCCTCCCTCTTGTTAAAATACGTATTCACCACAGCCATGTCCATCCTTTTCACAAAATCCACTACCATCTGACCTTCTGCATTCCTTTGTTTAACACCATACCTACCCATCACTTCCTCATCCCCTCTGTTCCCTTCACAAACATGCCCATTGAAATCTGCTCCAATCACCACTCTCTCACCCTTGGGTACAGTCATCACCACCTCATCCAATTAATTCCAAAATTTTTCTTTCTCATCCATTGCACACCCAACTTGTGGAGCATATGCACTTACAACATTCATCATTACACCATCAATTTCCAGCTTCATAAACATCACTCTATCCAGCACTCTTATCACCTCCAAAACACTCTCAGCATACTGTTCCTTCAGAATAACTCCTATGCCATTTCTCCTCCCGTCCACACCATGATAAAACAATTTGAACCCACCTCCGATACATCTAGCCTTACTCCCCTTCCATCTGGTCTACCAACCTTCCTTCTGTCCATCATATCAGCTAGCTCTCTCCCTATACCAGTCATACTGCCAACATTCATAGTTCCGACCCTCACTACCACAGTCCTAGCCTTTCTCCTCTCCTCCTGCCTTCGGCCATGTCTTCTGCCTCTTCTCCTCCTTCGGCCAACAGTAGCCCAATTTCTGCCAGCACCCTGTAGGCTAACAGTACTGGTGGCTGTCGTTGTTAACCCAGGCCTCGACCGATCCGGTATAAAAATTTTTCTTGGTGACTGCATGAAATGTTTTGGCGAAGTTGTACGCCGGATGACCTTCCTGACGCATCCCTCCCCATTTATCCGGGCTTGGGACTGGCACAAAGAAATGCACTGGATTGTGCATCCCCATTGGCTTGGTTACATATACACACCAATCTGATTGGTTAAAGGAAAACAACCAGAGGCCAATGGACATGCACAGAAAATATCCATCCATGTCTGACTTAGAGACATGCTAACTACAAATCAGATCATGTTTTTAAAAAAATATAAAACTTAGACAGTTATGCCTAGCTGTGATTTTATTTATCTCATAATACAAAAGTCCAAACTACTATAGGCATCAAATCACTGAATAAGCATATAACAGACGTAATAATCATATATCACATAGAACAGCAATCCAAAAATCTGTTGCATTGATCAATTAAAAATGTATATATTAAACACCACCTCATAAAGTGTATTAAATCCATTGCAAATAAATAATAACTGAATAATAATAGATATTTGACTATAATAAACAGAGAACATCACCTGATAACTGACATTGCAAAAAATAGTTTATTTGCTATACGTAACGACTGATCTCAAGATAAAACTTTTCAAACATCACATAGATCACTGCAAGCATCGAATGACTAAATTTAATCACATAACCACTATCAAGGACAGAAGCAATACAAATATCATATGCATAAAATATTAGGCACACTCTATTAAGTTGAATGACCATCCACAAATACTACATACTGATCATTCTGGAGTACGCATACTAAATATTAAATGAAACCTCATATAAATTATCAATGACTTCATATTCACGATCAAATGGTGGCTAAGCAACTCTACATATGCAGCTATAGTAAACAGCAGACATTGCTAGGTGGCGGATAATGCATACAGAAAAACCACATATACTCACATTGGTTGTAAGATAATACTCCATCCAATCACCTATCAGCATATAGTTATTTTACCGTATAGTCATCATTGTCAAGTAAATAACATAAACCATAAAATATATCAATGAAACATAACCTGGAACTTCCATAACAATCCCAAGTTTGTTGTCATACAAGTAGTAAGCCACATGTATATAATTTCCAAAAAGGAGTATAAAAAAGAAACAATAAACAACCTAGTAACCTGAAAAACACCATGGTTGGGACAGCTAACCCATTAGATCACACAGACCATTACATAAATAAGCCCTACTTACTTGTCTCACACCACAAAACAAAATACTGGTACCGACTCACCAGCATGCTAACAAGACCTAAAAATACAAAATCATTATAAAATAATATAAAGTCCATTACAGCTACTCTGTATCGGTAAAGGAAAAAAACACATACATTGCATTTAAATATTGAGGCAAGGTAGCATATAAACCTATATATAAATGCAGTATGTTAAGATCAGAAATAAATGCTATAAAATGCAAAAATCAAAAAAAAAGGGTCTTTCCATATGAATGAAAAGCAGATGGAAAAATTCAATGTAGTATCAAAAAATAATTCTGTTATGTGCAAATCAACTAAACTGACATTCCTGTTTATAAAGGAGTATCTATGATATATAACGGAATATAACAGAATGCATATAGCTGTACATGTCCAACTATTCAAAGTCCAATTACTAAGGTTTAAATCTTTGTTTATTCAAAACTGGCTTGAAGGGAAGACAAGCATTCAAGCCTGGAAAAACATCAGCTCATAAATGACCTATCCAGTCCACCTCGAGTAATTCAGTTTTGGTTACAATGTCCCCACCGCAGGGATTTTCATATGTAATTTGAAGGACCAGAAATAGAAACAATGAGAGTCATTATCCAAAATGTGCTCTTTATATCCTTCAGAAGAACATCACTGATACGTTCAGATATTATTTCTTTTAGCTGTCTGTTGGTCTTACCAGCGTAAAACATTGCCACTGTTGACAATGTGTAAGGTAAATTACATTCCTTGTGGTACAGTCAGCATATTATTTTAGAAAATTCTTCCTTTTAGTAGATGGATGTTCAAAACCCTGTAGTTTAGATATGTATCTACATAATGAACAGTATAGAAAGTGTGTGTGTGTGTGTGTGTGTGTGTGTGTGTGTGTGTGTGTGTGTGTGTGTGTGTGTGTGTGTGTGTGTGTGTGTGTGTGTGTGTGTGTGTGTGTGTGTGAGTGTTGGGGGTTGCAGTGCAGCTCCCCACATAGGGATGAAGGTGGGTTTGCAACCCATAAAATAACTTATTTCTTTTAGATTCAGTTATCCCATTCTGAATGAGTCGGCATCAATTATATATGTCTCATGATTTACCAAACTATCTTAAGACCAAATAAAAAAAGATTGAGCATGGAAAAAAAAAATGTAAAAAATATATTTTCTGCAGTGGAAAAGCCCCACTGCACCCCCATACCTTTGCATGTTGTATATACTCAGTCCAAAAATCGCATAACAGCATGGTAAGGACAAAATCCCAGGCCTCTCAATTCCACAGTCTCACATGGAAAGTAGCTGAAAAGGCTGTAAACATGTCTGTAAGAGCAGTGAGCATTCAGTTTTATATGCTGCCTCTCTCTCTCTCTATCTATATATATATATATATATATATATATATATATATATATATATATATATATAGATATAGATATAGATATATATACTTGCACACATACACAGATTGATAAATAAATGTAGGTATTTGTCTGGGGGGTGGACTATGCTATTAGATACATGATCTGCTTATTGGTGGGGCCCTACAGTCTGCAGATAGTTGCTTCCTTTAAGGTAACTGAGAGGTGGGATTTCAAATATATGTGATTAAGTTATACATTCATTGTTAAGAAAACAATTTAGTTTTTGTCAGTATATGATCCTAGATTTGAAAATACAGCACAGTACTTGGTAAGGTAAATTTCTCATCTGAGTTAAAATGCAATTGGTAGTCCTTTGAAATCCAACCAGATTAAGGCATATTACAACTGTAAAGCAGTGTGTATGGTGGAGTTTAATACAGTGTAAATATGTTGCAATTATGCACCTTTGATTTGGACTAAAAACTACATTAAATAACTTTACAGAACAAACTAAATGACAAGCTAAGAACCTTTGCACTTAAAAATAACCTTAGCTTTTAAACAGTACTGTGCCTTCAAATGCAGTTTTCTGAGGAAAGTGAGAAAAAAAAAGATCTACTACAATACAAGTTAGCAAAACCCAGTGGTGGCTCTTAATTGCAAGAAGCAACTGAATGGATAGGGCTAATTAGAATGGGGTGGGTGTTTATTCTGGGAGTCAATGGCCACATGCCTGTTATGAAACAGCTGATGTTGTCAGTCACTTTCACCCCAGACTGCCTCCGTGCTCACTCATACTAATTCCTTTATTGGCTGCTTGTGACTAAATGAATGAATAAATACATGAACAATGGGTCAAGAATGCATTTCAACTTGCTGCTGTTAAAACTACATTATGCAGTGCAACCCACTGTAAACCCACACAATTATAATCACAGATGAAACAATAGTTACAGACATTTCTTTGACTGTGTACACTTCAAATCACTGCTTGCAATCAAATGAATGAAAGTAATAGCTCAGGAATGTATCTCAGATTGCTGCGTTTAGAATCATAAAGTGCAATTCATTGCAGCCTCCCACACACAAGCACCCATAACTGCATACAAATATACAAGGGTCACCACAATTACAGTCATTTCTAAGACACTGTACACCTCAGATCTCTGTTTGTGATCAAATGAAGGAGTAAATATATAAATAATGTTCTTGTTGCTGCCAGAACCATGCAGGGCAACCCATTGTGGCCTTTCTCTGTGCATGCGTATGCACATCTGTACACACAGACACACACAAACCCACTCACTTAAATGTACCTATGGTACCTCCATGTATGGTGTTGTAAAAAGTAAACAAATACATTTTTAACTAAAAAAAAAAAAAAAAAGAATGCTTGCTTCTGAGATCATGTATCTGCTTTCCTATCCATTTAATTCACTTTTCAGGCTGACACAGATAGCTGAGGCAGCCTGAATCAAAAGGAATTAACTCCACACTGCTTCAAAATAGCAACCCGCTCAACCTCTTCTGAAGTGGCATTTCTACCACTTCCAAAATACCCAATTGCCTTTTTGTGCTTTTGGTGTAAGTCGAATACTTTGCTGTTTTAGAAAACAGCCTAGCCAAATAAGCTGAATTTTTAAACAGAAAGTGGAAAGTCCATGCATGCAAAGTAGCAATATGAAGTCCCACGTCCCTGAAATGGAAACATCAACTATATTTTTAATTTAAATGAAAAATAAATAAATAAATAAATAAATAAATAAAAAGAAAGTACTATCTTTCATTATTTTTTAGGTCTGAGGGGAATTTACCCCTGGTAAAACCCAAATAATTACTGAGCAATTCAGCTGTTTGCATGTTTTACTCAATAGAACTGGCATTACTGACGTTTAAGATGTAAGGCGATTCTTAACATTGTAAATTCCCTTATGCCATTTCAGACTTTGCCTTTGGAGAACATTCCAAGTGATTCAGTTCTAACTGTGTTTATGCTTCCTCCTCCCACCCATGAAGCCCCATCATAAATTTTTCAATTCATTCAGAAAGCTAATAAAACTGGCAAACCTGATGCAAGTGATACCTAAGGCAACATGGGGGTACTGATGCAACTGATACCTAAGGCAACATGGGGTACTGATGCAACTGATACCTAAGGCAACATGGGGTATTGATGCAACTTATACCTAAGGCAACATGGGGGTACTGATGCAACTAATACCTAAGGCAACATGGGGGTACTAATGCAACTTATACCTAAGGTAACATGGGGTATTGATGCAACTTATACCTAAGGTAACATGGGGTACTGATGCAAATGATACCTAAGGCAACATGGGGGTACTAATGCAACTTATACCTAAGGCAACATGGGGTACTGATGCAACTGATACCTAAGGCAACATGGGGTATTGATGCAACTTATACCTAAGGCAACATGGGGGTACTAATGCAACTGATACCTAAGGCAACATGGGGGTACTAATGCAACTTATACCTAAGGTAACATGGGGTACTGATGCAACTGATACCTAAGGCAACATGGGGTACTGATGCAACTTATACCTAAGGTAACATGGGGTACTGGCCGTGGAAGGCAAGAGTTACTGATTGGGACCCACCTTCCCGTAAGTAGTCAGAAGACATTTTTCATCTCCTACTATTAACCCTTCCCATTTTTGGCTATCAGTTGTAAAGCAGTGCCTGTTAACCTCAGCTCATTGTCACACACCTGCTAAACCAGGCTGGTGTGTGACACACTCCTTTGCAGACTCATGCGCCCACACACTTCTTGCTCAAATGGAACATATACATGTAACCTAGCAGCCAGATGGCATTCCTACAGCAGAATGTTCACTAACTCTTCCTCCTAGGACAGGCAAGCCAACAATGGCCACTACCAACCCTCTCTAGCCACTTCTAAAGATTCCATGGCAATAATCTAATGTTAGTTATATAGTCTATAGTTAAGGGCTATATCCCTCTCTTCAGTGTTTCTTGAATAAGAAGATTTTATAAATACAGTTTACCGTCTAAGTAAAGCAACTAAATGAATGCTGCTGCCTTGATTAGAAAGGTTAGAAAACTGCATTCCTTTGGATAAATTCACTGCAGACATATATCTAGTAGTAACATCATGTTAATTTAGTTGACATCTGCATAGTATCATAATATCTGTAGTTCATTGTGAAATACCCAGCTTATTAGAGCATACTATTTAATACGGTAATCTCTCTCTCTTGTCTTTTGGCTTTTCCCAGTTAGGGGTCGCCACAGCGGAACTCTGGTCCACTAATGATTGGCAGTAGATTTTTACGTGCCGAGTTGCCAGCCCTGACACACAACCTTCAACGAAGGTACGCCCATTCACGCATGTCTTTAGACAGAAGACGCTCTAGCTGAGAATCGAATGGGACAACGTCTTACTGTGAGGCGACAACACTACTGCAGCAACACCACTATTTAATACAGTAATATTACCTGTAAATCAATATTCACAAAAGAAAAATGTGGCTAACAATGAACAAGCACCTGGTAGACTTATGTGCTTTCCTAAATAAATGTGTAAGTAGGATGAAATGATATCTACAACAACTGAAAGCTCCAGTAGTCGCCACCATGCCACACAGGTAAATAAATAAAGCGCTACTGTCAATACCACTCAGAGACGGCGAGAATGAGTCTAACTTCAAAGTAAAACACAAAATATGTAGCACAACAATGTAAAATTGTGGGTAAGACTGTCGAAACTGAACTGCTTAAGGATAAAACCACAAAACTGGTGAAGTCAACCACAAGACGTTTCGTCCATAAAACCTCATGCACTCTTGAAACAATAGCGTTTAAGTGCTCTCATTTACAAACATCAGTAGCAGACTTCTTCAGAACCAAAATGTAACAAGACTGACAGCAAGTAGTTTTATCTACACATCCATTAACAAGTAATTAAAATCTCCACCCAACAAGACAGTAAATCTCAGCTCTTAAAGAAAACACAAGAATAATACACAAGTAAAACAAAATTAAAATCCATCTTGAATAGCTGATATATTGTGATAATCACCCAACCAAATTAATGACATTTATATTGAAACAAATAACTAAAGATCAAAAGCTCTAAGCTTAAGGACACTGCTAACAGAGATGTTTACATTAAGGCCAGGAGGGTCTTGGAAATTCAGACACAACTGCCAAAATAATTCCTTTGATTCTAATACTGTCCCAGTTGGGCCAGCACAAGGATTAATTAAAACTCTTTCCAAAACAGCAAAACTGAACTTCTTAAAATCCAGACAGTGCAAAGAATGTTTATAAAGAGCACTGCTGGTGTTTCTGTTATGCATATCGTTCACATGCTCAAATATTCTTCGTTTTAAGGATCTTTCAGTTTTGCCAATATAATATGAACCACTGGGGATACAACAAGCAATATATATACAACTCTAGTGGATTCACAATTGCACCCATCTCCCAGTTTCAGTCTGATTTCAAATGGGCCCAGGCTAATCTCAGAAGCTTCTAAAATAAACTTCCATTAACTTCACTGAGCGCACTTCTGCATTCCCATACCCTGTTTAGTGTTCAAGGTGGGTTGGTACTCAAATTCTTTCACTCTTTATTCTTGTATTGTTCAAATAATATATAGATTATCTGATTTTTATTAGAACAGGAAATGAGCATGAATTTTTGAAATTTTTTGAGACCCTTAATAACAACCCTCATGGACTTAAATTTTCGATAAGAAAAGCATCACGTTTCTTGATGTCATTCTTTACATGTAGGGGACAGCTGTTAAATTTAAGCTGTTTAGAAAGCATACAGCAGTCAATGACTTTTTGAATGCCACTAGTGTGCACCTCCTCATAGCTCTCAACCTCTTAGAGCAAGAGATCTGGACAAAGCCATGAATAATGGGGGGACAAAGGCCCAAAAATAGGGACAATTTTTAAATATTGCTCTTACAAACTTAACAAGTTGATAGAATAACAGTTTTTGCATTATCATGAATTTTCTGAAGGGTATGACTTCTGAATTTCAAATGTCTTGTCATTATTTTCTGACCTCAGTCCTCAATGTATTTGACAATGAGTTGCTAGAAAAAAACACAGTTTTATGCCTAACAGACCAAAAGTATGATAAAAAATCTGAACATTCTCTGAAAATCTGTACAGTTGAGAGGTATGCATCCCCTGCCTTTATTAAATTTCTTGCCTATGGGGAGTTTAAGAGAATTTTTTAAAATACGTGATTTGTGACAGATAGGTACCAGTAAGAGTGAAAGGGAAGGTCTACAAGAGGGTATTGAGACCAGCTATGTTGTATGGGTTGGAGATGGTGGCATTGACAAAAAGGCAGGAAGCAGAGCTGGAAGTGGCAGAGGTAAAGATGTTAAGATTTGCACTGGGTGTGACAAGGATGGACAGGATTAGGAATCAGTATATTAGAGGGTCAGCTCAGGTTGGACGGTTTGGAGACAAAGTCAGAGAGGCGAGATTGCTTTGGTTTGGACATGTGCTGAGGAGGGATGCTGGGTATATTGGGAAAAGGTTGCTAAGGATGGAGCTGCCAGGTATGAGGAAAAGAGGATGGCCTAAGATAAGGTTTATGGATGTGGGGAGAGAGGACATGCAGGTGGTTGGTGTGACAGAGTAATATGCAGAGGACAGGAAGAAATGGAAACAGATGATCCGCTGTGGTGACTCCTAACGGGAACAGCTGAAAGAGAAGAAGAAGATTTGATGTAGAGTTGAGGGAAAAGGAATTTTGTAGAGTGAAAAACAGTCTTAAAAAGTGGGGTTACACTGTAGAACAAATCACTAAAGCCAAAAAATGTGTGTTGGAAGGTAAAAAAAATCAGGATGTATAGTAACAAGTATAGACATGAAATTAGTGACTTGGATCACGGTAGAAATGAGGAAAAATATTTTTTGTTACCACAATTAATGTAAGTATTGGTAGGCTTTCCCTGACACATTACATTCTCTTATAAAAGGAGCAATAATTTAAAAGAGATTTTGAATTATGTATGTAGGCCTCAGAATGGATTAAGTGGATGTAGAGGGATGTTTTCATGTGGCTATTATAAGGTGTGTCCAGAAGTAAAAATCTCACAGATAGCACTATTTATGGGAGAAAATGTGTAGCTAATGGTGTTTTTAACTGTAGGTCAAGGGGGTTGTATATATTATAGGGTGCAGTTGCTCAGTTCCTGCTTGGTATGTGGGTCAAACAAAAGGTAAGGTGAAGGTTCGCATATTGAACACTGAGGAGATGTAAGAAACCAAAATTTAAAGAGGCTGGTGGCGGAATATTTTATTAAAATGCATGAGGGGGTCAGATGCAGGTTTCTTTTTCTGTATATTAGCACTTCCCTATCTTCCCACGGGAGTTGATTATCTTAATAAATTAATTGAGTTGGAAATGAAGTTAATATTAAATTATAAAACACTGTCCCCAGAGGGTTGAATCAAGAAGTAAATGTTTGTTTTTAGACAGAATATTTGATAAGTTAATATTTAAATAGGTTATTTATATTAAAATGTTTGGATATGTTGTTTGCAAAAGTCTATTTATTTAAATTGAGTGGTTAATTGAGTTATTGCTTGCTAAATAAGTTTAGTGGGGTTTATACTCATATAAAAGGAGTGCACTTGAATTGTTTTAAATCTGGTGAAGGCGAATGGCTGAGGTACCAGACTGAATAGTTAAATAAAATAGTTGGCACTGAGCAGCTTAATGAAAGCATCTCTGTTACCAGTGTCCTTGAGTTTAGAGCTTTTGATCTTTGGTTATTTCAGAATAAACATCATTAATTCGGTTAGGTGATTATTCGGGTCTACTTCAAAACATCTAAAACCTATAGCATCTAATTTCATAACATTGAGACCAGAACATCTAAAACCCATAGCATCGAATTTCATAACATCTAACACTACAAATCATATGAAAATAACATCCCCTCCACATATAACGACAGCAAACTACCAAACACAGTCTCACACCCCCCATAAATAAATATACCAACTCCAAGATCGCACTACAGTGGGAAAAACTTAATTTCCTAACCCCACTATATCAAGCCCCCCTGCAGAAACATAGTAAAAATTGTGTTTGGTAGTTTGGTGTCGTTATATGTGGAGGAGATTTTATTTTCATATGATTTGTAGTGTAAGATGCTACGAAATTCGATGTTATGGGTTTTAGATGTTTTGGGTTTTAGATGTTCTGGTCTCAGTGTTATGAAATTTGATGTTTTGAAGGGGACCCGATTATTCACAGTGTATCAGCTATTCAACACAGATGTTAATTTTGTTTTACTTGTGTATTATTGTTGTGTTTTCCTTAAGAGTTGAGATTTACTGTCTTGTTGGGTGGAGTTTTTAATTACTTGTTAATGGATGTGTGGATAAAGCTACTCACTGTCAGTCTTGTTATATTTTGGTTCTGAAGAAGTCTACTATTGATGTTTGTAGAAGAAAGTGCTTAACCGTTATTGTTTCAAGAGTGCATGAGGTTTTATGGATGAAACGTCTTGTGCTTGACTTCACCAGTTTTGTGGTTTTATCCTTGAGCAGTTCAGTTTCGACAGTCTTACCCACAATTTTACATTTTTGTGTTACATATTTTGTATTTTACTTTGAAGTTTGTATTTTACTTTGGCAGCAGTGCTTTGTTTATTTACCTGTGTGGCATGGTGTCTCACTTGTTTTGGTTCATCTACACTCCAGTCACTTTTTTCATTCTGTCTCATTTCCAAAGGCAGCTAAAACATGACACGGAGAGACCAGACATTAGTCAGTGAATGGAGTTTTTTCTATATGACATCCTTTCTCACTGTTCCACTGATAACGAGCTGTCTTTGTTTGTACCATCTATCTAAGATAGCCACCATCTATAAAACATGTAATATACACATGCAGCATTTCTAATCAAATACATGACTCCTGAACCTAAATATGTTTGCAATATCACTGCTGCAAAAATCAGAAAAATTATAGTTTCTACTTTAGCCTTCGCTATTGCCAGTGTTTATTTAAAGAAATAGTTTGTTAATACCTCTCAACTGTGCAGAATTTCACACAATGTCCTGATCTTTTGCCTCATAGCTTTGGTCTGTTTCTCATAAAATTTGTGTTTTTTTGGTAAATCATTGTTGGTTAAAGTCACTAAATAATGACAAACAATTGAATGTCACACTTGTCTTTCAGGAAATGCATGCTAATGCAAAACTTGCTATTCTATCAACATTCTACATTTATCAGAGCTATATTTAAAATCTGGCCCTGTCTTTAGACCTTTGACCCCTACTATTTTAGCTTTATCCATTAATTCTTATGTCAACAGGTTGAAAGGTTTGATTTGGCCGTATTTGTAGCCCGCTGACATAGTTCACAATGTGCATACACAAATACATCTGCTGTGGTTCTAATTTTCAGCATAATATGTAATTTTCTCCCTCACTCTTTCTGTTATTGAGATTTGAGTAGCATCCCAATTAATCAAGTGTCATTTTCTTTCAACATCTCTAGCTGCATGTGACATAAAACTCAGCTCAAGAAATAGATTTGAAACTCATACAAATACAGCATTTTAGAAATACATTGTTTTCAGTGGTATATCTCTTAGATTAATGAAAGACTGGTTTCTTTCCAAACACACACAACATGATGACTGGTTTTCACTTCTATAGAAACACTTCCACCAAGCATTTGTCAGCAGCTGGATTCTTTCATTCAGGGAGGTGTGCAGAGCTTGACTGAGGATAAGCAGGAGGTACAGACTTTAGGATGTCCGCTTTCATTTGGTTTGCTCTTGGTGCTGTTAGCGGCTTATAATGTAATATTCGGAATTACGGACATAGTATTCCCTGTTTATATTACCTCGGTGTTAACCATGCAGCACACAACA
This sequence comes from Protopterus annectens, assembly GCF_019279795.1. Classification (NCBI taxonomy): domain Eukaryota; kingdom Metazoa; phylum Chordata; order Ceratodontiformes; family Protopteridae; genus Protopterus; species Protopterus annectens. The sequence continues at coordinate 404,751,646 of NC_056750.1, read as the reverse complement.
TAGGATGACATAGAGGGCTTATACATTGCCGTACTTGCTATCCTGCAAAATAATCATTTTTTAGAGGTGTTAGTGGTTATGTTCAGTGCTACCATTACTGGCTATATCTGATGGCTAAAAGCCAAAGCAGCAATTAGGTGACTAGATCTGTCCTAGCAAGAAATGGACACAATGAGTCAAAACAAAATGATAATATCAGGTCTATATTAAAATTTCAAAGTCTGACAATATCGAATACAATATTGTCGACACGAGAATATTGAAAGCATACTAGATCTAACGTTTAAACAGAAAATCTCTGTAGGGGGAGATTTCCATTTACTTCAATGCAGTGTGTTCTCGGAGTTAGTATATTTAAATAGGGGGGTGTGGGTGGTTCCGGGGGACTTGCCCCCCTGCCTACACACTATTTAGTTTTTTTTTTGGTTTCAATGGTTTAAGACTTCGATCATTAAAGTTTGGTCTTTAGTGATTCAAAGTTTTAAACCTTTGAGATTATAATATAGACCTGGTAATATCATGTAAAAGCATTTGTGACTACTCAGTTTCCTGACCTGCAAACTGCAAAACTGAGAACATTTTGGAATTCATACTTTTTCATACAAAAATAAATGATAGTGAAAGCAGGAGCTGCAAGTAGTTACATGGGAGGAGATGTAAGTAAATAATACTTTCTCCAGAACGAGTAAGGAAGTCCCATCTGAACTTAATACACATGTACAGAGCTGGAGCAAGCAAAACACATTGATATCAATCGACTGCCTTTACAGGAGCTGCAGAAAGTTATCCTCTCATTTCCAGCCATTGAATCCCGAGCCTTTTGACAAAGTCAGGCTATAAACTCACAGTACTAGTAAGTGTTCATGTTTGTGGGACAGTAATTGTTAATCTGCAAGTAAATAGCAGAACTCTTCCGCACATACTCATCTTCAGAACTGTATCATTAATTAATGAAGATTAATACTGTAATGTTTTGTAAACAACTTAAAATAAATCTGTAAATTTCAAGCTGTATAAACAGTCTCAGTAGTATGTTTTGTTCTTTCTTTTGTGAACTTTCATAAGCGGACAGTCAATTCTGTCCATATTGCTTGATTACTGAGATATTAAGAGAAATATGAAAATGATATTTGCTTGGCTATATATATATATATATATATATATATATATATATATAAACATCATTTAATATCTCTTTAGCTGTTCCAGAGTCAAATAGCATTGACAGTACATTGCCTATCATGGAAGCTTTCAGCTGCAGTCTTTGCGCAGCCTGTATGTAACATGATTCTGAAGTGCAGCATTGACAGGCAAACACTGATGCCCAGAGGTATCATTAGGCTGATGCAAGAGAAATGCCTAGAGCTGTTGCTAGAGTTTAATGGTTATATTCTGTATTTAGCTGAACAGAATGTAATATCGTATGGGGTGGACATAGTGTTTTTAGTCAGTTAGGCAAATACAATCTAAATAGGCAATGCAGCCTGGTGCCCAGAAATTTAAATTAGTAAAAATCAATAGGCAATGCCTTCATCCACCCATTTCTTTACTCCATTGCTTTGTGTGTTTTTTGTTCTACTACAGTTAATTTGTTGGTGTCATTGATGTCTGAGTTATTTGCATTTGTGCACAACATGCTCTGAATCAGCAGTTAACAGAATCAGCACAGAATGAGTCTCTTATACTGGCATTGATCAGCTATTGATAATGTTCCTGTAATTACCATGACCACTGCCATGCCCAGCCCTGTCATTTAGTAATTTACTTAGCACAGCCGGATTTCCAGACTAAGCAGTGGAAAAAGGCATCTGTGCTCATGGATTATACCCTGTTATGAAAGATGAAATAGATAAGTAAAATATGAATACATCTGCTTGTTCTCTGGTTTTAGTTTTTGATTTTTAATTACTTCTTTATTTTCAATTGTAGTAGAAAAAACCTAAATATACCGATCTAATTATTTTATGATACCATATTCTCTCAGGTAACAGTTATGTGTAAAGTACAAGAATATGTGGACCTAGATTTGTTGACTAGCCAAAGAAAATACATGATGAAGATATTTTAAAGATTTAAAATAATGGCTTTGTAAACCATTTTATAAAAAACAGTGCTACTAAAAGCTTTAGAAGGGAAAACTTTGGGAAGTAGTATTTTTTTCAGTAAAAAATCCCCTTATCCTTTACAAATACATGAATGTGCCCTTACTGTTTAACTTCCTCATCTAGTATAGAATCACCTTTATACTTAAGCATTGTCTCCTTCAGTCTGAATAGAAAATAAGGGAAACATCCAAACTTCTATCCCTGAGAAAAAAAGCCAAAACTATTTCAATATAAATGGATTGGACTATGTAACAACACAAAGGAGTGAGGAGTGTAACTAAAACTATGAACGAAACAGACTGAGACAGAAACAGGAGGAAAAGAATAGAAGGCAGGAATGTAAGAGGACAGAATAGAAGATAGGAGAGGAGAAGAGAGGAAAGGAAACCAAAAAGCGAGGAGAGGAGACATGTCTTAGATCAGCCGATGTGTCTGCACTACCTTATTTACTAGGCTTTGATGAAAAAATATTCAGTAGATTATAAAACAAAGTTTATAATGTTCAGTTTTAATCCAACAGGTTTTTGTAGGAAAAAAAAAACTTCAAGCTACTGGTGCAAAACAAGTCATATAATAAACATATGCTTAAATACGTAATGTCCCACTGATTTTGCAGAAGCATTCAACAGCTTGTTTAAGCTTTATCATAATATGAAAACAAGATTAATATTCATATTCAGTATAGCATAATACATCTATGTGAAAATTTCCACAGAACAATCATTTTAGGTCTTGAAATCTGAACATTGGAGGGAGGCAAGCTTAGACTTAGGGTCACTACTGTATCATTTGGGGTGTAAAATGGTAGTACAGCATGGTACATGTACTTTAAGAGTCGCAAACTAAGTCATTCCTTCTAGCTTTGTTACATTGAGAAGAAGGACTTTTTAAAACAAACTAATGGAAAGAATGTAATCATGTCCAGATAGTCAAAAACAAGAAAGCTAAAAAGTACTTTCTCAGAAGGCAAATTAAATAAAACCATAAATAGCACAGTAACACACAGTGTAAGTTGTAGTATTCCTTATCAAATGCAAAGCACTATCTCACACCCAGTATGAGAAAGAATATTCAGCACACCCTCTATGTGTAACAATAACCCTCCACTCTACCCTAACATTGTAGTAAATCGAATCCTAAACTTAAACTTAACTGCAATCTTAACTACAGCCAAACAACAAACAGAAATCCATCCCTAATTATAATGGTAAGCAAGTCTAGGAACCCATCTCTAATCTGAAGCAATTTACTACAGTAACCGCATTCAACTATATGACATTTTCTTTCAGGTAAAATTTGACCAAATGGTATTTCATTGAAATGCAGCACTCTTACAAATCAGATTCAGTGAATAGGACTTGACCAAACTATTTTCTCAAGCCAACTGCCTGCCAGCAAGTGGTCCACTATACCATGCCATGATGAGTGGACAGGCTAGGTATCAGAACTGGTGCACATTCACCTTTGTTTGTGGAAAACCACAACACTACAGCATTTCTACAAACATCAGTGACCTGAGGTATAAGGAGTTGCTGCATTGCTGGGGTGCTGCCCTTAAATCTCATCAGCTGAAGGTACTGAGTACTGAAGTAGATGAAAGTTCCAGCAGGACTTGTTGAGGATATGGAGTTACTGTGTATAAATATCAGCATGCAGAAGCTGCAAAAGTGGAAAAAGCATTAAACAGAACAAAAACAATAAAGTTCCTTTACCTTCCTCAGACATATAAACTTAATATTTCAGAAATGCTAAATTTGTGTTCTCATACCAAGTAATAAAAAAAATCGGACAGGAGGTAGAGTGCTGCCACCTCATAGAATTTATTATTGGAATTGTGGCACAGTATAGGAAATCATACAACATTACTAGGAAAGACAGTAATAATTTATCAAAACACTACCATGTGGTACATCTCCCTTTTTCACACACACACACACACACACACACACACACACATATATATATATATATATATATATATATATATATATATATATATATATATACACACACACACACACTCTGTGTACTTTGTGGTAGATGTATTACACAAAGCACATTGTGACATAGTACTGAACATTTATCAGACTTATTTTTATTTAACGCATTCAATCCTGAGCAGTATAAGGCTAATTAATTCTGAAGTATTTTAAGCCAGGAAATCACTTGCTTCCTGACCGCTTTTATCCAAATACCTTTACTGAAAATACTCTTCACATGATTGGCAGTTTCTGATAAGCAACGTGACTTACAAAAAAAAATCTAAAATATGAAAGCTGTACAGTAGATAATGGGATACAAATTGGTGTTAGTATCAAATGTATGTTTATAGATGCTGATGTTTTATTGCAGAGTTATAAAGGAAAAAGTGTATTTTATTTGTCATAACTTACTAATGTTATGGTGAAATAACATTAGAAAAACAGAGCATAGATATCAGGGGAGAACTGTTCAGCTGTTAGAGAGCTTTCTAGTGATGTATGTAGGGTGTGGGTGACATGCCCCTGTTTTGTGATACGAAATAATAGATGGAAATTATGCAACATTTTCACAATATTTCAAAACAATATTAATCTACAAAACCATGCATGTTAGCTAGCAAGGTAGCAAGTATCAATGACAACATTTTGTGCCTTAATGTTTTGTATAAGATGGCACCATTTCTTCACCTGTAGGTCCACAGCTTTTATGAAATTAATGCAGCTATGAAAGTATATCTTACTTTACCAAACAAACGAGCATTTATATCTATTAGTACCTTTAGATTACAAGTTTTAATGTTATTTTTACTGACATCCTTGCTTGTATATACCACCACAACATGACAGTATCACACTCCATTTTTGCATTATTAATATAAACATGTAAATATGCCATATTTTTCATACCTTATTGCAAACACTCCTTAACTGCAGTTCTGAACATTCCATGCTGACTGTTTCAATATGCTTGCTTGTAGATGCTACCTTGCTGCCCAAGTATTATGTATCTATCTGTACCAGGACTTCTAAAACTATACTTTAAAAATGCTGAAGAGTACACTTGACTTAGGAGTAAGATGTAACCTGTAAAGCTAATTATACACATACGGGATACACAGGAACTTTGATTTCCTGATGAATGTCCTTTTCTAGGAAGCAGTGAGTTAACACTAAATAATTTTCTCCTAACATTTTAGCAAACAATTTTGATTAGATTACTGAAATCATGAATTACAACATCAAATCATCATTTTTATAGGTCTACAATATCTTGAAGATGTTACATTAGGGTCAACACTTATATCATAGGTACTTGTAGCTAAACATGGACATGAAACTTCACAATCAGGTCGCAGCTTATTCATAAACTCATTTAACCCCTCTGACTCTTTGTCTCTTTGACCGCTTTGCCAAATGATTTACTGAAAAGACTTTTCCTTTAGCAAATGTCTCCTGTCTCTTTTAAAGATATTACTATCTGATGCATTGACCACACCTCAATATCAGAAGTGAGAGACCTGGATTTGCAAATTCAGCAACTTTGAAAATAAAGTGTGACTTCAGTGAAACTTCAGTAAATATCAAAACTCACTGTAATGCCTCTAGCCTGTGCTTTGGCATACAGTTTAAAGCCCTGACAACCAGCCATGTAACCTGGTTCAGGTCGCATCTTGGTTATCTTAGTTACCGGTGATGGTGGATGTGTGTGTACCAGTCCTGTGTAGCAGCATGTGCCCACAAGTGCATCTAGCGGCTGATCTCCAGTTGAGATCAAGGATATGCAGGGGGACTATCTTTAGACAAGAATGGAACTGGCAGGTCATTGGCAGATGTGCTGTGGATGCAGAATGATATAACTGCACACCCGTTCCCAAGACAACACTTATGTGCAAGGGAGTGGGAGCCTAGAGCATTATTAAAAGAGTCCTACCTTGCAGCATATATTATGCGTCTTAATGTGCCTCATTCTAATCACTGACCTTGAACATAGGTTGGAGAAAGTCCAATGGGGGCTTATCATGTTTGGTAGACCTGGTGAATGATAGTCCGCTGTAAAGAAGGCCACAAATATTTAAAGAAATACTCCAAAACCTTTAAAGTGGTTTCCTTTAAACTGCTGCTGCTACTGGTGCTCATAAACACACACACACACACACACACACACACACACACACACTCCAAGCCAGCTGTACATCAATGTGAGAGGGATGTTCTGACATACTGCAATCGAACACTTAGTGTATATTTTCCCTGACTCACATTTACAGAGTAGTCTTGTGCTTCTGAGGATCACATTTGCAGTGTTCATGGAATCAGCTGGCACCCCTTGATCATAACTATTCTTTGATGCTCTTCTTTCCCAATTACAAATACTAGTTGCCAAGACAAATCCTGGTGAATTCTGAATTTCTCTCAATTACTTTGAATGCGAGAGTCCTAGTTTACCTTTCACAGCAGCACTTCTCCCTTTACTCATTCTCCTTCATTCCTCTAGTACCCGGATCTAAGTACTGGATAATGAGGTAGAATCAGGAATCCTGGGTTCTGATTATTACCCATTGGTAGCTGCACTGTTGATACACCAGCACCTTGAGATGCAGTGTTTCTTTAGTTCAACTAAGTGATATGATAGTATTATTAATATGTGTCCTTGTCAGATATTTCACTCTCTGGATAGTCCTTTCAACTTCACAGTTAGACAATGCATACAATGAACTTGACATGGCATGCAAAAATTCACATTTTTCTGAAACATTATTGATTTCAGCACTTATATGTTGAGGACCACTGTTTCACATGAGTGCATTTCTTACACAGTTAAACTACAATGCATTAATGCCACTTTAACATCCAATATTTCTCTCAGTTATGTACGTGAGTGAGTCAATTTAACAATTTCTGGAAACTCTGTATCAGTCACCACATATCAAATAGATGTCATCTTTGTAGCAGAAAAATCTACTTACCTTTGGACCATGGTCCTCCTAAACTGATTGTGACATCAGTGGTTCTCTCAGATTATTTTAATATCAATAATATGACATATTGCAACACTACTGCGTAAACCTTCAATGATGTGGTAGTCAAAATAGTACATCACATGCTCTTTCTTTGAATATGACAGCTAAATGCAACGCATTAGTTTTATTTAGTAATGTTGTGCCAGCTGATTTCATACACCTGCTTTGAACTATGGACAGGAGATAAAATTCACGTCATCTTTAAATGAAAAGTAAAGTTGAATTTCCTTTACAATTGTCTTTTCTGCTCTGGCAACTCTTCATGGAAACTGCCTTTAATTTTCTCATCTCTGGATCATCCTCCTTATTTCTCTACAATTATCTTGACTACTTTTCTTTCATGGGAAATTGAAGCATAATCTAGTTAATTTCAAAATCGGTCTGCATTCTCATGCTTCTTTAAGTACGAATAAACATAACTGGTTTATGTGTTTGCTCTCCTTATTTGTAAACAACAGGCATATATTTTTCCACATGAAACAATATTCTTTGCATCATTAAAGATGCCTTATGTAATGAATTCTTGAAATATTTTTTAATAGCTTACAGTCACTCTTACTTCAAACCAGTTCGCCATAAGTATGTAGATAAAATGTCTCCAAGGCATAACTAGTTGCAAGCAGTTTCTTCTCATTTTGAGCATGTTTTTCTGGCAGTCGGTAAATAATATAGAATCATATGCCATGGAATATCTTACAAAATCACAGTTCCATTACCATTCTGACTAGCACAAATAATGTGACATGCTTTTTGTATACCAAATTATGTTATATAGACGTTCTTGCAACCAGACACAAGTAATCCAAAGATGTTTTTGTTCCATATTACAATGCCATGTTGTGACTTGATCCAGCAACATTCTCAAAGGCACAATAATTTCAGACAGGTTAGGAATAAACTTTGAATGATACTGAAACATCATGAGGAATCTCACAAATACTGGCTTATTTTCTGAAGGTGGTAAGTGTATAACAGGTCTGACCTTTTCTTTATATGGTGTCTAGCCCTATGAAGTTAAAACATGTTGTATATATCTTTAATCTCTATCTCCAGCATTGCATTTACTTTAATTCAGCTTGAGGTCAACATCCTTGAACTTGAACTGATTCAGTACCCTGCCATGCTCTACTGTATCTGTACCCCAGAACAAAATATCATCAGTACCTCCTACAACTATACTACAACATTCTAAAAAAACACTTTTGATGCTGACAAAATGCCAAGTGGTAATAAAAGAGATCAGTGGTTTCCTAAAGGTACAACAAATGTACACAGCCTGGCACTTTCAAAGTTTTTATTCCATCTGTATGAAAATGAATGTTATTTATCTTACAATATTTGTAATTAACGAATTTCCTAACAAAGTGATTCCTGAGATTAAGCACCTTGTACAAGTATTTAGTTGATATTTCAGCCTTAGTTATTTTTAAGTACATTGAAGTATGAGTAGGCATCATGTTACCTCATGCACCAATATTTAACTTAAACATATCACTCATTATTTATCATAATTTTCTCTATCTAAAGCTCACACTACTCCTTTGGTTACATTCTGTTATCAGCTACACACCTTTACATAACCTAAGTTCTATCTATTTTTATTATTTATATATATATTTATAGGTTGGTACTAGGCTATCGGCCCTAGGGCCTATAGAAGCCTAGCCATAACAGTTCCCTGAATATTTCTTCCCACAATATTTACTTCCCTGGACCCCTGTCTAGCAGGGTGACTGATGTGATCCCCGGGGTGAATTTCTTATCTCCCATCCTATCGTCAAGGTTCCTTTTGAAGAGGACCAAGGAGGTGCTCTGCTTGACATGTATAAGCAATTCATCTGTTAGTAAAACCAATAACTAAATAATTTTTGTATATCCATTCAACCAGCTAAGGTCACTTGGTTACAACTTATATTTCTTCATTGTATAGACAACTGAAATGATTTCTATTTATACTGCACTTACATAACTGCAAAATTGCAGGACATTTTCTCAGGTTATGTTTATATCTGCATGACATGCAAAACTTTACACTGACTTTCTTCTTGTCATGTATTGTATCTCTATTTGTACCAGTCTTTCTTTCTTTTCTTTTTTTCTTTCATTCCTTTCATATACAATGTTACTCGCATTTAATTTCTCTCTTAATTAGCTTGAGCAGAGGGAACCTCAATTACAGTATATCTACTCATGGCTTTTTTCAGCACTAAATAAGCTGCTCATAACAAGCAGTCCCTTACCTGTTCATTTCAGATGCTACACTCAGTTATGTTTTATACCACTGAATCACTTAATTCACCAAATTCACAGTATTTGGATTTGTTTTATACATCATCTCTGCATCAGTACATTCCAAGGGACATCTTACCCTCATGAAAAGTAAATGCCATCTATATAGCTGTTTTTTTCTTGGCCATGGTGGTGCAGCGGTTAGCATTGTCACCTCACAGCAAGAGGTTCTCCGGTTCGATTCTCTGCTGGAGCACCTTCTGTGTGGAGTCTGCATGTCCTCCCCACAGTCGAGTGACATTGAAAGACATGCAGGTAGGTGCGTGTGTGGATGGGTGTGCCTTTGTTGAAGGTTGGGCGTCAGGCTGACACCTCGGCACTGTAAAAATCTACTGCCAATCATAAGCAGACCGGAGTTCCGCTGTGGCAACCCCTAACAGGAAAAAGCCAAAAGACATTACTATAGCTGTTTTTTCTTGGCTCAGAGAAATCCTAAAAGTTCTGTTTTTATCTCAGTTATACCACTGTTTCCTCTGGCCCCGATTTCTAAAGACTTGCTCTCAGTCTAAGTGACCACTTAAGCTAAGAGCAGGCTGAGAGCAGGTATTTTGGTATCTGGTCCCAGTAGTAAGCCTGTTTATAGATAGTCCTTACACCAAACTAAGTCACTTACACTGAGAGCATGTCTTTTGGCATCAAGGCAGATTTACACTGAGAGCAACTCTTTTGTTATCTGGCCCTCTGTCTCAGAACTCTAAAGCAATATAACTTTTTGTCTGTTTCTTGTGGCATGTACAGATGTGAAACAATTTACATTTTCAGGCTTCACAACTATTCTGCTCACAGTCAAAAATATATTAAACTTCTAGACTCATAATTTGCAGTTTTCAAACAAGTTGACTTGAACAGGATTACCCGGAGGCTATAACTTATATGAAATGCAGCAACTTCACTTCTAAATACATAATGTAATATCTGAATTTTTAATGATGAATAATAAAAGCAGGCATAAAAAGATTTACTGCAAGTTAATAGATTTTAATGCTACTACTTTGGCACGGTATAGAAAACCATACAACATTACTACTATATATCCTTATAATACTTACATAAAGTAGAGATAACATTTTAAAGTAATGCAGCCATAACCTACAAATAATTTCTCAAGCCATAATCAGTTTTCATCATAAAGTATGCTGCAATCATTTGACATGATTTTCATAGGAATCTAAGTAATATCTTTCCATTTAGTTTACAATACTTTCTACACCTTGCTACTGCTGTGGTGGTGCTGCAGTAGCATTGCCGCCTCACAGTTAGACATTGCACATTCGATTCTCAGTTAGAGCGTCTTCTGTGTGCCGACATGCGGGAATGGGCATTCCTTCGTTGAAGGTTGTGCATTAGGCCCGGCAAGCCAGCATGTAAAAATCTACTGCCAATCATTAGCGGACCAGAGTTCCGCTGTGGCGACCCCTAACCGGGAAAAGCCGAAAGACAGACTTTCTACACCTTGCTTTCCATATGTGCCATTTAATTTAAACAGTATCCCATTCAATGTACTCTTACAGCATTTTCTCCAATGTTGAATGTTTTAGGCAGCAATTCTCACAATTTAATTTGTTTAAACTCTTTTCACTACCATGTTGTACTTAATACTCTCCAAAGTTATCTAATAGCACACCCTTTAAACTACAAATGTGGGAACACATGCTGGCTTATTGTGCAGATTAACATGTGGCATATTCTGTCTTTCTCTCTGTACGCTATGTTTTAGTAAGCTCTTTCATGGCAAAATTTCATGACAGCAACACAACACAAAAAGGACTCAAGAAAGAAGATTCCCTGCATTCTGATCTTGGTAGCTGTGTACTACTGGGAGAACAGTCTTCTCTGCCAGGAGACTTTCCTGCCAGAATATGTGTTCTATCAAAGAACATTTAAATAGTCCTGAACTCTGGAACTAAATAATTGTGTTTGTGGAACAGTCAGACAAAAAGGAAGTTCTTCTCGGTTTAGAAAGTGATTGAGTTCTGAACCAGAAACTGATTAATTCTAAGTGTTGTGAAGTGATCATGGTGATAATGTGACTTTTACTAGAAAGGGGAAGGTATACATTTCACTTGTACAAATATTGCTTAAATTATACCTGTAACAATACTGCTAATTAGATGGTGAACTGATAAAAACAAACATGGAAGAGACCCATGAACTAGGACTGGGAATTGAAAGCTATTCATAATGCAAGTGAAAATAGACTGGGTCATATTCTGAAATGTTTTGGGAGTGGATAATGGCAGTATTAAATACATGGGATGACTTAAATCTTATTTACGTAGGAAGCTCCCTTAAACAAAGACTGTGAAGAAAAATGAGATGAAGAAAATGTGCAGGATATGGACATTCCTGATTTAACTATGAAATGTACAAAATGTGGATTATCTGAAAAATTACTGCCATTGCTATTAATAATCTTGTAAAATAAATAGAAGCTATACAAGACTGTAGAGAAGATATAATACAGCAGGCATGAGTGGAAGTAAATGAGCCTAAAGAAAGTTTAAAAGTTCAGAAGAATGGATTTTCAGTTAGTAGATAAATAAAAAAGCAATAGAAAGATACAAATATAGCTGAGAAATGAAATGATGAATTAAAAAAAAAAAAAATTTCTGAATCACAAGAAAATAGAACAGCGATGAGGAAAAGCCAAGGGTGGGGGGGGGGGTGATGATGGAGAAGAAAAAATGCAGCATCTAGAACATTAACCAGTATCGTCGACTCAGAGGCGATCTCTGTCTAACATACAAGGCCATGTCAAACCCAGAGCTGTTGGACATTTTACACTTAAAGAAATCCCAATCCCTCAGAGCCACACGCTCCAGGGATCTAAACCTTGTCATCCCAATGAACAAAACATGCTGGAGGGATAGGTTCCTGACCCAGAGACTCCCCAGACTCTGGAATAGACTCCCCATACATGTCAAGCAGAGTGCCTCTTTGGCCCTCTTCAAAAGGAACCTTGACGATTGGATGGGAGAAAGGAAATTCACCCCGGGGATCACGTCAGTCGCCCTGCTAGACAGGGGTCCAGGGAAGTAAATAGTGTGGGAAGAAATAGCCAGGGAATTGTTATGGCTAGGCTTGTACAGGCCCTAGAGCTGATAGCCTAGTACCAACCTATGAATAGAGAATGAGGTAAAAAGTACACTCAACTTTAATCTTAAAGGATCACCAGGATAGTCCATAATGACAGGCTGCTTTACTCACCTAGAAATTCTACGATAAGGCATGTTTATTTGTCTTTCTGCTTTTCCTGGTTAGGGGTTGCCACAGCGGAACTTCAGTCCGCTAATGATTGGCAGTTGGTTTTTATGGTGTCGAGTTGCCAGCCCGATGCCCAACCTTCAACGAAGGCACACCCATTCAACGCATGTCTTTCAAACGCCCACTCGACTGCGGGGAGGACATGTATGGTTTTGAAAACAGATGTGTGAAATGAAAGGAAAAATAAAGTCATTTTGCTCCTGAACTAATATAAGAGAGAAAGAGAATTAAAGCGTTTTAAGAGGTACACCAGGTAGACCAGCTTCACAGAAAAATTTTAAAAATAAATCACTTGAAATGATTTGTTGAAGGAACTTCTAACAATGCAAATGAAACTGAGATAGAATGTGTTCATGAAAATTACAGTAAAGACTGGGCAGAAAACTAGAGAAAAAAGTAAAGAAGCACTCAGAAAGATAAGAACCTATAACAGGAATATGAGGACTGGGACAGCCGTCTACAGAAGCTTGAAGAGCATTCACTTAAAGGACTTGAAGTTTATAATGAGTGGTATGGAGAAGTGATTTAAGGACTGACTGAAACATATAAAGTATTATTTTGACTATTTTGGACAAAAAAGGGTTGCAAAGATGACTTAAAAAGTTGGATGGTAAGTCATTACTTTATTTATTTTATTTATTTATTTATTTTATTTTATTTTACATTTGTTGACCGGGCTAGTCCAACTGGATACGAGTACATTTTCAGTAGAGGCCCGGGGAGATAAGCTCCACTATATCTACATAAATGCGAGACAAACAAAAAAATACAAAAACAACAAAAAAAAAAAAAAAAAAAAAAATCCAAAATACATAAGCTTGAAAATATCCATCAACAAGTTGATTTAGACCGTAACTACAACGGTATAAATCAACTGCAATGTAACTACAAGCTTCAATCAAAATTAACTTAACTGAAGACTAAATAAAGTTGTAAAATACGATATCTGAGCAATATTATCTATAAGGGAAAGAAAATTAAAGGAGTAGTAGATTGTTGAGTTACCTTTGCCGAGGTGTATGTTATCAAAACGTTTCTGATATGGGCAGTTAATTGTGTTGTAGGGATCTGTTTATTACCAGTTTTTCTGGATGTACACTTGATGAAGTTTTTTTAGCTTAATCTGAGATTTAAGAGTAGACCTGATGAGCAAAATTAGCAGAAGTATTTTGTATAGACATAAAAAGAATAAGGGTTTGACATGATCCAACCAGCATTCTTCTTCTCAGCATGTGTTTTATCTTTGTAACAGCACAACATAGTAAATAAAAATTCTGAATGCATTATTCAAAAATATAAGAAAATAAATGATTATAATCAAAAAATGCAGAAAAACAATTTTGTAACATCTGTAAGTAGAAATAAGAAAATATGGAAAAGAAATGAGTCAAATAAAAAGATATAAAAATAGTAGAATATATAATGGGTCCATTTTAAAAAATAGGAGAGTTGACATCAAAAAAGTCATATAAGCTGACTAAATAATTTGTGGGATTTTGCCTGGATACAGAAATGTGGAATGCTTCATGCATTCATTCATTCTTCAGTGACCTGCTTAATACAGTTCAGGCTCATGGGAGGTGAATGGAGCTGAAATGAGGTGGGCTGCAAGCTACAACTCTGTCCTGAGATATCAGGCAACTAGAGGCTTCTGAGCTTCTCAAAACCCATAACTTGTCTGTTTTTGTTTTATTTTACTATTTAGTGCACTTTATACTGTGTTCTGATTATTTAATACTGTATTTAATACTGTAAACTAAACTGCACTGTTTGTACTGCATTTGTCTACCTTACTATGCCTGCTAAATCATATTTGTTGCCGTTTTCATTGTTTGCAAAGCTTTTTTGCTATTTTCACTGTTTGCAGAGTAATTATTGTTACTTTTTACTGTTTACAAAGCATCTGTTCTGTTTTCCTGTCAAGCAGTGTTTTAAATAACTGATTTGTTTGCTGTATAACACATTATTTAGTGTTTCCTTGCTGTTTAAAACATTTTTAGTGTCTCACTTCTGTTTTTCTGCTGTTTAAAACCATTTTTAATGTTTCCCATCTAGTAGCTGTAGCATAGCCCAGATACAGATTTGCTGCATCTGGGTCTGTTTGTAGTGGCCTTTATATTCTGAGCGCATTTTCCAAGTCATCTTTGATTGGAAGGAGCCCTTTTGCACTCTTGTGCAAGAAGTGTACTGATTGGAACCTGTGGTGAAGGTTGATTGGTCTATGGCTTGGAGTAAACATTAGGTATTTTGAGTTTTTTTAAGTTTTTTTTTTTTTTAAGTTTTTAACTTCTGGTATTTAAGCCCTGTGTTTGAGTGGGTTTCTGCTTGTTTGAACAGAGTTGAACTGAGGTGGGCTACCAGCCACAACTCTGAGCTGAGTTACCAGATGACTAGAGGTTTCTCACCTTCACAAAAAAACATAAATTGCCTGTTTTTTTTTTTTTTTTTTTTTTTGGATTATACTATTTACTGCACTTTTATTGTATTCTGCTTATTTAATACTGTATTTTAATACTGTAAACTAAACTGCACTGTTTGTACTACATTTGTCTGCCTTACTGTACCCATTAAATCATATTTTGTTGCTGTTTTCATTGTTTGCAAAGCTTTTTTTTGTTATTTTCACTGTTTGCAAAGTAGTTATTTCTACTTTTCACCATTTGCAAAGCATCTGTTCTGTTTGTTCTATTTTTCTGCCAAGCAGTGTTTTATAATAACTGATTTGTTTGCTGTTTAAAACATTCTTTAGGGTCTCCTTGCTGTTTTTCTGCTATTTAAAACATTTTTAGTGTCTCACTGCTGTTTTTCTGCTGTTTAAAACAATTTCCAATGTTTGCCATCTTAATGAATGTAGCTAGTAGCTGTAGCATAGTCCAGATACACGTTTGTTCCATGTGGGTCTGTTTGTAGTGGCTGTTGTCTTCTGAGCACATTTTCCAGGCCATCTTTGATTGTAAGTGGCCCTTCTGCCCTCTTGTGAGAGACATGTGTTGACTGGAACCTGTCTGGTGAAGTGTAATTGGTCTAGGGCTTGGAGTAAGCACCTTCATTGGTTCTTTTTATTTTTTTTTTAAAGTTTTTAGCTTCTGGTATTTAAGCCTCACATTTGACCGGGTTTATGCTTGTTTGCACATCATGTAGCACCACACACATTGCCGTGCAATTGTGCACCATAGCCGGACATATAATTTTGACAATTTTTCTCTTAGAAACAGCTGTAGTACATTAGTGTAGTCCTCATCTTTAGTACATCTATGGTCTAAGAAGTATTGCTAGTGACATGTGACCTATTAAACAACCAGCCAAAAACCCCATCATAAATATCCATGTACAGAGCACCTCCTAGATCAGTCCTAAAAGCACCCCCTTTATGATAACAGTTCTTCAAACCTAGCATTATGGACAGTTGGACTACCCTTGTTTCTCCTGATAGCTTTGTTGACTTGGGTCTCCTGAGGCAGTGTAGAAACTGCCTCATGTACACTGACAACCCCCTACTAATAACTCACTATATTATAAAGTGCGAGAAATGTATCTATACCAATAATCTTGAATCCCTGCTCTGTCACACTTGAAACAGCAACACTGAAGAGGTTGTCAACTCACCCACCTCTACTCTTGCACATAGTAAATCAACATACATGTAGGTTCCCTCAAAAAACTTACCGAAACACCAGAGACCTCCAAAACAAAAGACTGCTGCTACAAGTAACACATTTCCCACAGCACCCATGATGCATAGCAACACCACTGTCTCACCTACAAGCCCTTAAGGTATAACACTCAAAAAAACATTTTTTTTCTTGTTATTGGAGACTCCATTATGAGACATATGGATGTCCTACTCACCAGGTTAGATAAGGAGAAAGTCATGGTCAGCTGCCTGTCCAGTGCCAGGATTCATTAGATCATGCATGCACTCAGGTCTCTCAGCAACAAGTACCATTATAACTCTGTCATAGTTCACGTTGAAGTGAATGACCTGAGATGTACCTCACTGGACTATATGAAGACAGACATGACTGAGCTCTCTGATTATGTGTCCCAGGCAGATATGTCCCTAGCCTTGAGCAGCATACTACCTTCACCTAAAATGGTGCCACAATATAAACAAAAAATGATCGATCTCAATAATTGGCTTAGTTTTTGGTGTCATCCAAAGGAGATCCAGTTTCTGTCAGCCTGGGATGACATGGTAAACAAGCCTTACTGCTTTGCCAGAGATGATTTGCACCTGGCAACACTAAGATCTTGACTACTGGCAAAGGTTCTTACCTCCCCATAGTGCCTTTTTAGGCAAAGTTTCAAAAATGAAATTGCCAATGTGAAAATTGCCAACCACAACAAAATAAAGGTTATGCTTATAAACACTAGGAGCTTAAACCAAAAACTGCACTTCTATCACTTGAGGATGTAGATGTCTATGCAGCCACAGAAACCTGGTTGAAGGTCTCAGAGAGTACCCCAGCCTTGCATGGTTACAATGCCTTCCACACCTTCAGATCACAAAACAAATGTGTGAGAATGAAAGGAGGCAGTGTTTCTATATATATTACAGATAAATTCACCTCCCGATTAGTTAGACTGGACAACTCCATGGAGTCACTCAACGTTCATATTGCTATGGGTAAAACCCCATTCAAGTCATAGCTAGTTATAGATCCCCCTCCATGAATCAGGATGCACATGAGGCCTACTTGACCAAACTGGAGATAATCCAAATATTGCCAAACACTCTGGTTATGGGGGATTTCAATTATCTCACCATCAACTGGGAAACTTACTCTAGCCCTAACTCACTAGCACAAAGTTCCTTGACTTTGTTAACTCAAATGCCCTGGAACAAATTGTTCAAACCCCAACAAGAAGAATATACATACTAGATCTGGTCCTCACTAACTTGACAAACAGATGCACCACCCCAACTGTTGGACCCTCATTAGTTAACTCTGACCACAAGTCAGTCACCTTCAAACTGGCACTAACGCCAGAACTCATAAAGAGCATAGTCAGACTTAAAAACTTCACCAAAGCAAACTATACTCTGCTAGGGGAAGATACAAATGCATTCCAAACCCCTCCACCAGCTAGAAGTGGTAACTACACCAAAGCTTACACTAAAGCCCTGTATAATCACTTGCATAAGTGTATAGACTTGGCTTTGCAGAGAGAATCAAAGCCAGAGCCCCAAGTAAAAACAAGCCACCTTGGTGGATATCCAGCATTGACAAACTTTACAACAAATGCAAAATTTGCTGTGTAAGAAAACTAAGGTGAGGCTCTAACAATGAAAAACACCCTCCTCAGCCTCAACAGACAAATAAGACAACATGTCAAACCCTCTAAGGGTAACTTTGAGAAAATCCTAGCAAGCACAGCCAAGGATAACCATAAGGTCTTTTACAGCTACATACATAGCCTAAAAGGTAGGACCCAAGCATGTGTTGAACTAGTGACTAATGGTGTCACTCACACTGATCACACAGAGATGGCAAACCTGCAAGAGGACAGATTTGGCAAAAAATGTCACGTCTTTATCCCCTGCAGACTTTCACAAACCTTGCCCCCAACTCCCCTCCTACCCTACATATCCAAAGAGCAGATCATTAAAGCCTCGTCTAAGGCATAAAACACAGCCTCTATGGGGCCAGAGAGTATCCCAGGCTGTCTTCTAAACAAACTAAAACATAAACTAGCATCACCATTAAGTACCCTATTCAATCACAGTCTAAACACAGGTTGTGTTCTTGTAGAATGGAGAACAGTAACTGTTATTCCCATCCATAAAGGTGGCTTAGCAATAGACCCAGGGAATTATAGACCCATTAGTCTGACCAGCCTCATCTCTAAAGCCATGGAATGTTATCATCATGGACCTAATAAATAAAGACATAGGTGACCTCCAAACCCTGGATCCAACCCAATTCGGCTTCATCAAGTGCAGATCCTGCCCATTAAATTTAGTGGATTTCTTTGAAAATGTGACCAGGACCATTGATGAGGGTAAATTTGTGCACACAGCATACCTCAACTTTGAAAAGGCCCTTGACACAATACCATACTCAGGCATTACCAATGAACTTAGCAAACTGAATGCAAACCTCTTTGTTGTAAGATGGGTTGCCAACTGGCTCAGAAACCAGTCAAACACTATCAAAGTGGGTGACTGCACATCAGCCAGCAGACCTGTCACCAGCAGGGTGTCACAAGGGTCAGAGCTAGGGCCCCCTACTGTTTGGTACATAATTCTCAGAAGTTCAGGCCAAAACTAAGGAGCTGTGGCTGACCAAGTTTGCAGATGACTGCAAACTGGGTTCAGTTACTGAATCCCCAAATGATGTCAGTATAGTTCAGGAGGGTCTTATTCAGACCAACCGCTGGTGTCTTAGTCACGGTCTCAAACTGAATGCAAAGAAATTCATCATCATTCCCTTATGTAAAAACAATGTCCCTTCACACTATCAAATTATCAACAATACCCTATGTACCTACTAAGTGGTAAGAGAGCTGGGATCATAAGCAAACTGTGACCTTAACTTTGACCACCATGTGTCTACTGTAGTAATAAAGGCTTTCTACATAGCACACTTGATTAGCAAAGGTATCACCTATAAAGCAAAGAAGGTTATAACCCCTCTATACTCATCATTAACCTGGCCCATAATTGAGTATAATGTCCTTTTGGCATGGACCATACAAAACACCTGCAGCAATTGGAGAGACCTAAGAGGTCTGTGACTAAGAAGATCAAGGTATTCTAGCATGTGCCTTGCACTGACCGACTAAAGTCCCTGTCACTATACTCGGTATTGTATAGACTTCTTAGGGGAGACTATTGCCTGGCTTACAGCGCAAGCTTCGACCCAAACCAAATGTATTTGCCGCACATCCATAAATCAAACAGGACTATAGCTACCCATTCCAGAGACCTAAATACAGCCTGTGACTTGACTAGGACATGCTGGAGGGATAGATTTGTCACCCTGCAACTGCCGCAAATTTGAAATAGGCTGCCAAGTCATGTGAAGCAGAGCAGTTCTATGACACTGTTCAAAAGAACCTTGGATGAGTGGATGGGGCACTGTAAATTCTTACCGGGGATAGTGCCCACAACCTTCCCGGACATGGGCAGTCATTACTAAATACAATACTGATTACTATCCCTGGTAAGAATTTATGGTACCCCATGATTAGAGGATCTATGGTGTTACATTGAGATGAAATCGCAAGGAGTGAATTGACCTCCAGGTAAATAGACTAGTAACCTTCTATGATCCTAGAACCAAGACAGTGAAAGTTATCCTTAATGTTGCAATGGCCCATCACAGAATACATACACACACACACACACACACACACACACCTGTGGGTAATTTGCGGGATCAACAATTCCTACAGCACATTTTTGGACTATGAGAAAAACTGAACACCCAGCAAAAACCCATGCAGACAGGGAGAAGACAAGCAAACTACTCAAGAAACACCTTAAGAGTTTATTTTTTAGTGTTCTGGCGTGACCCAATGGCATGAGAGGCAATTTTAGGACAGAGTTATCTAGACTTGAGAGTAGATTATTAACTATCACACTTTGCATCCAAATGGAATGAATATGGAAAATAATTTGATTTTATAGTTCATAGGTTAGTATCATATAGTATGTGTGGTTGCTGAATAGCACATATACATATATACATAAATAAATGTTTGCATTCTAGATGTATTTTGATTGTTATTTGTGCACATATATGTATATCTGAAAAGTGTTTTTCCACATGAAATGTTTCTGATTTAAATGTTATAGTAGAGTATGGTCACCCTACTAGATGCATATAAAATGATATATAGTGTATATTAAAGTTGATTTTTGTATTAAATTAAATTACATTTTTATGATATGTAGAATTGTTCTATATGATAAATTTGATGCTTATGAATTATATATATATATATATATATATATATATATATATTATATAATTCAGAATGATGCAGTGTGTTATGTATAGTTTATACAAATATCTTAAAAAGTTTAAAAGTAGATGACTTTTTGCCTAAGTGGTCAATTAATTAATTAATTGGAATATTGATAGTTTAATTGATGTAATTTATGCTGGTAGTGGTGCATATACTTATAAGGACAAGAGCTGTGTTTAGAATTGTTCCATTAGAAGTTAAGACACCGAGGTACCAGAACGTTTTGTATTAATAAATACTTTTTCTTGAAGTGGTTTTCCTGTGGTATTCCTTTTCCTGAATTGGCCGTGGCTTATATGTTTATGGAGAGAACACAAGCAAACTCTACACTGATGGCACTCCAGCCAAGAACCATACTAGACAATCTAGCATTGTGAAGCAGCAATGCTAATGATTATAACAAGTAAAACTTAATATAAGGTAGAGCAAATCAGACATACAAAATTTAAGAAACACTGGAGCATATGTGTTTATAGTATAAAAGATTAGAAGTTTATTGGTGGAAATTAGCTAGGAGAAAAATCAAGTATGAGGGACATGGAAATGTTACACTAGAGACCATGTTGTATGGATAATTTAGCAAAGGAAATTTGTTAATGGAACACTGTGATAAAAGAAGTATTGACAGATATATGGACGCTTTGGTTGGGCAGATGCCAGGCATTTCTGTATAGTAACGTGATTAATGGGAGAAACGTTACAATAAATTAGATTTTTTTCATGGAGATAGGATCGTAGACTAAGAAAAAAAGGTAATAATGTCATAGTACTATTCAGAAGTGGTACTTTTCTAGAAAAAATAGCTATCTTATTCTGCATTGTAGTTATATGAAGATAACCAGGAAATAATATGTTTTGCACTATTGTGTTGTGGTTTTGATATTGTGTACTTTTCTTGTATAAATTATGTATTTGTGTAAAGATGTACATTTTTCTGTGGCCATTGTAAATAGTTATAAAGAAAATAAACTATTCTTTATAATAAGTTCTATGAGATCTTTACAACCATCTGAATTATCACTAGCTGGCAGCTGCAGCCTTGGGTCAGCACCTCAGTAATGGAACATGCATCTAAGTATCTGGACCACAGACAGAACTTACTGTTTGCTGATCTTTCTAGAATCAAAACCAAGTTTGCTAGAGTTTAACCATTGGCACACTTCCAGCTTATGCTTGTTACCACCCTGAGCATGTAAAAGTATTTCTGCTGCTTATTTTCTCACACCAGCATGTGTGCATAAGATGACATGACACTTTTATTCTCTGCACAAATTTATGCTACACTTTTGCATCTTTTCTTTTGATTCACAATGAAGCAGTATATGTTAAAATAGCAGGTGGTTAATAACATAGCCTAAGAAAACAAGTCCTTTAATAAATACTACTACTGCTCACATTAGAATTATATTTGTTCTTAAAAGTAATCTCTACATAATATATTTAAATGTGATGTAAACAAAATATTACTTAAATAATTACCCCTCTCTCTTGCTTAAAATACTATAAACATATCGTCTTAGTCATTTCATTGAGTACTATTAGACTCTGTATATAATAACATCCTTTACAGTTTTACCACAGCTGATGTCTCCATGTTGGGTTTATATAATACTTTATATTAATATTGTCATTCACAATAATGGTTAGAAAATATTTAGTGTTTGAAATAATTAAGTTAGCAATTTCTGTTATTATTTGCAGCCACTGGAGATGCACAAGCCAGTGCATTTCTTTGTGCCGGTCCCAAGCCTGGATAAATGGGGAGGGTTGCATCAGGAAGGGCATCAGGCGTAAAAACCAAATCATACATGCGGACAACAGTACAGATATACATACTGGATCGGTCAAGGCCCGGATTAACGACAACTGCCACCAGTAAGTACTGTTGGCCAACAGGGTGCTGGCGGAAATTGGGCTACTGTTGGCCGAAGGATGAGAAGAGGGGGTGCCCGAAGGCAGGTAAAGGCTAGGACTGTGATAGTGAGGGTCAGAACTTTGAATGTTGGCAGTATGACTGGTATAGGGAGAGAGCTAGCTGATATGATGGACAGAAGGAAGGTTGGTATATTGTGTGTGCAAGAGTCCAGATGGAAGAGGAGCAAGGCTAGGTGTATCGGAGGTGGGTTCAAATTGTTTTATCATGGTGTGGATGGGAGGAGAAATGGCGTAGGGGTTATCCTGAAGGAACAGTATGCTAAGAGTGTTTTGGAGGTGAAAAGAGTGTCGGATAGAGTGATGTTTATGAAGCTGGAAATTGATGGTGGAATGATGAATGTTGTTAGTGCATATGCTCCACAAGTTGGGTGTGCGATGGATGGGAAAGAAAAAATTTGGCGCGAGTTGGATAAAGTGGTGATGACTGTACCCAAGGGTGAGAGAGTGGTGACTGGTGCAGATTTCAATGGGCATGTTGGTGAAGGGAACAGAGGGGATGAGGAAGTGATGGGTAGGTATGGTGTTAAGCAAAGGAAAGCAGAAGGTCATATGGTAGTGGATTTTGCAAAAAGGATGGACATGGCTGTGGTGAATACATATTTTAACAAGACAGAGGAGCATAGGGTGACATACAAGAGTGGAGGAAGATGCACACAGGTAGATTATATCTTATGTAGAAGGGCCAGTCTGAAGGAGATTGGAGATTGTAAAGTGGTGGCAGGGGAAAGTGTAGTTAGGCAGCATAGGATGGTGGTTTGTAGGATGACACTGGTGATCAAGTGGAGTAGGAGTGTGAGGTCAGCACCAAAGATCACATAGTGGAAATTGAAAAAGGGTAATTGTGAGATGGAGTTCAGGGAAGAGATAAGACAGGCACTGGGTGGCAGGGAAGAGTTACCAAATTGCTGGGTAACTACAGCAGAGCTAGTAAGGGAGATGGCTAGAAAGGTGCTTGGTATGACATCTGGACAGAGGAAGGAGGACAAGGAGACCTGGTGGTGGAATGAGGAAGTACAGGAGAGTATACAGAGAAATAGTTGGCGAAGAAGAAGTGGGGTTGTCAGAGAGATGAAGAAAGTAGACAGGAGTATAAGGAGATGAGGTGCATGGCAAAGAGAGAGATGGTGAAGGCTAAGGTTAAGGCTTATGAAGAGTTGTATGAAAGGTTGGACACTAAGGAGGGAGAAAAGGACCTGTACAGAGTGGCTAGACAGAGGGACCAAGCTAGGATAGATGTGCAGCAGGTAAGGGTGATAAAGGATAATGGGGGAAACATACTCACAAACAAGGAGAGTGTGTTGAGGAGATGGAAAGAGTACTTTGAGGGGCTGATGACTGAAGAGAATGAGAGGGAGAGAAGGTTGGATGATGTGCGGATAGTGAATCATGAAGTGCAGTGGATTAGCAAGGAGGGAGTAAGGATAGTTATGAAGAAGATGAAGAATGGAAAGGCTGCTGGTCCAGATGACATACCTGTGGAAGCATGGAGGTGTTTAGGTGAAATGGCAGTGGAGTTTTTAACTAGATTGTTTAATGAAATCTTGGAAAGTGAGAGGATGCCTGAGTATTGGAGAAAAAGTGTTTTGGTACCGATTTTTAAGAATAAGGGTGATGTGCAGAGCTGTAGCAACTACAGAGGGATTAAACTGATCAGTCACAGCATGAAGTTATGGGAAGGAGTAATGGAAGCTAGGTTAAGAAGGGAGGTGATGATTAGTGATCAGCAGTATGGTTTCATGCCAGGAAAGAGCACTACAGAAACGATGTTTTCTCTGAGAGTGTTCATGGAGAAGTACAGAGAAGGTCAGAAGGAGTTGCATTGTGTCTTTGTGGACTTAGAGAAAACATATGACGGGGTGCCTAGAGAGGAGTTGTGGTATTGTATGAGGAAGTCGGGAATGTCAGAGAAGTATGTAAGAGTGGTACAGGATATGTACGAGGGTAGTGTGACAGCGGTGAGGTCTGTGGTGAGAGTGAAGGATGCGTTTAAGATGGAAGTGGGATTACATCAAGGATCAGCTCTGAGCCCTTTCATATTTGCAATGGTGATGGACAGGTTGACAGACGAGATCAGACAGGAGTCCCCGTGGACTATGATGTTTGCAGATGACATTGTGATCTGTAGTGAGAGTAGGGAACAGGTGGAGGAGACCCTGGAGAGGTGGAGATATGCTCTAGAGAGAAGAGGAATGAAGGTCAGCAGTACTAAGACAGAATATATGTGTGTGAATGAGAGGGAGGATAGAGGAATGGTGAGGATGCAGGGAGTAGAGGTGGCAAATGTGGATGAGTTAAAATACTTGGGGTCAACAGTTTAGAGTAATGGTGAGTGTGGAAGAGAGGTGAAGAAGAAAGTACAGGCAGGATGGAGTAGGTGGAGAAGAGTGTCAGGAGTGATTTGTGACAGACGAGTATCAGTAAGAGTGAAAGGGAAGGTCTACAAGAGTGTAGTGAGACCAGCTATGTTATATAGGTTGTAGACAGTGGCACTGACAAAAAGGCAGCAGTTTGAGCTGGATGTGGCAAAGTTAAAGATGTTAAGATTTGCAATGGGTGTGTTGAGGGTGGACAGGATTAGGAATAAGTATATTAGAGGGTCAGCCCAGGTTGGAAGGTTTGGAGACAAAGCCAGAGTGGAAAGATTAAGTTGGTTTGGACATGTGCTGAGGAGGGATGCTGAGTATATTGGAAAAAAGATGTTAAGGATGAAGCTGCCAGGTAACAGGAAAAGAGGAAGGCCTAAGATAAGGTTTATGGATGTAGTGAGAGAGGACATGTGGTGGTTGGTGTGACAGAGCAAGATGCAGTGGACAGGAAGAAATGGAAACATATGATCCGCTGTGGCGACCCCTAATGGGAGCAGCAGAAAGAAAGAAGAAGAAGCAATTTCTATTATTCAGAAAGAATCCTAGCACTGGTTGTAAGAGCTGTGACCAAATGAGATTGTTTCAGTGATTGTGGAAAAGACAGAGATGCATTAGCCTCAATGAGGACAGACCTCATTATTGGCTAATTTGCATGTCTCTGAATCACTGGCAATTACTGCAAATGCAACTCAACACTTTTCTGAGGTAAGCATTTCTGGTGACATTTGCAACACTTTGATAGAGCCCCCACACACACACACACATACAAGCACACACAAGTGCACACACACACACACACACACACACACACGCTGACAAACCTTTTTACATGTCTCTGATGTAACAGAACGTCCCTGATGTATCTTCTTAATTTTGCCCCGCCCTCATAAATCATAGAGCCTTACAATCAGTCAGTAACACCAGACATTAGTTTTTCATTCTTTTTCTTATTTTTTGGAAAATGAATCAACATGCAGGAACAGTTGTTTTATATATTTTATGTACTCAAAGTACTAATTTAAAACTTCTCCCCGGTGTCATCTAGTGTTCCTCCCGGCTTTGTCCCAAAGTCTGCAGCACAGCTATGTACAAGTATGATGCCCCACATACAAAACCTTCCCTCTCAACTGTCCCCAGTTTTACAGAATGCTCCTAATATTGCCTGTTATAGGTGTCCTGTCCCTCATAACTCACAGATTGTTGCAGTCAGTTAATCATGCCAGACATTAACGTTTCATACCTCCTATACTATAAAAACACACTGCAATACAAACCCTCCTCATTTAAAGTGAAGGGTTGAGATTTGTCTTGACAAGCTACTTTCTATCACAAGGGTGGGGGGTTCAAAAATCTTTCCCCTTTTACTTTACTTTTTTCTCAATGACTTAGTTAATATATTGAGAGCTTCCCTGGTGCCTAGTGGTGGAGCAGAGGCTTAATGCTCTACTTAAAGGCTGGATTATGTGAAGTAGATACAGGGTTCAAATTGTGCTGTGGCTTCCTTTTACTTCCCTGGTGTCTAGTGTTCCCCTTGACAAGTGCCTAATGCTACAAAACTTTTGTTCCATTAACTTTTACATTCCTAGTGTCTAGTGATCCCCCTGCTCATAGGTTTTTAATGCTACAAAACTTTTGTTCCATTAGCTTTTACAATCTTGGTGTCTAGTGTTCCCCTTGCCCATAGGTGTATAATGCTACAAAACTTTAGTTGCATTAACTTTTACACCCCTGCCCATAGGTGTCTAATGCTACACAACTTTTGTTCCATTAACCTTTACATCTCTGGCACCTAGTTTCCCCTATCCATAGGCACCTTTTGTTCCATTAACCTTTACATCCCCTGGTGTAAAGTGTTCCCCTTGCCCATAGGGTTTTAGTGCTATAAAACCTTTCTTCCACTACTTCTACATCAGTGATATGTAGTACTCCCTTGGCCTGTAGGTGTTTCATGCTAAAAAAATGTTGTTCCATTAACTTTTGCATATTCTTAGTGTCTAGTGCTCCCACCACCCAAACTTTCTTGCTGGAAAACTGCTATTCACTTAAAAAAAAAACACTTCTAAAATCCCAGGAAAGATCCAGCAAAATGTCCAACAATAAAAAATTAAATATACTGAAAACAACTTTACCCCCCCCCCCAACCTTTCCCCAGGAATTGTCATCAAATATAACTCCCCCTACTATCACTAGGGAACAGGTCCTTAATGTTCTCTCTAAGACCAAAAACACTGCATCAATGGGCCCAGACAATATCCCAGGATGTCTTCTAAATAGCATGAAATATGACCTATCAGGGCCTCTGGAATTACTATTTAACTGTAGCCTCCAAACAGACTTCATTTCTCATGAATGGAGAAAGGCAACAGTCATCCCTCTGCACAAAGCTGGGCCATCTACAGACCCTGGAAACTGCAGACCCATAAGTCTCACTACTCTTATATGTAAAGCCATGGAAAGAATAACAATGGAGATGATCAATAGAGATACAGTAAACTTCCAGACATTGGACCCAACCCAGTTTGGTTTTGTCAAGGGTAGATCATGCCTACTCAACCTGGTGGATGTCTTTGAGAAGGTCACCAAAGCAATGGATGAGGGAAAATTGTTCACACTGTCTACCTTGACCTGGCCAAAGCATTTGACACAATACCCCACTTGGGCATTGTTGGTAAACTCAGGAGGTTAGGTAGAAACCCATATGTCACCTGGTGGATAGCCAACTGGTTCACAGACAGGACCCAGGAAGTTAGAACTGGGGAGTCCACCTCTACAAAGAGATCACTCACAAGTAGAGTCCCTCAGGGATCAGTCCTTGGACTGTTCTTTTTTGGCATTTACTTCTCAGAAGTCAAGGCCAATGTCAATGGTCTCTGGCTGACTAAATTTGCAGATGATTGCAAATTAGGAGCTGTCATTGAATCTCACACTGTCACAAATGTTTTCCTGGAGGGGCTGACACAGACAAACAACTGGTGTCAGAGCCATGGACTCAAACTAAATCCTAATAAATGCATAATAGTATCCTTTGGGAAGTTATCCATCCCTGTTAACTATCCATATTGACAACATATGCCTTAGAGTTGACCTAGTAGTCAGGGACTTAAGGGCACACATAGATAGTAATCTAGCCTTTGACCATCATGTATCTACAGTGGTGAGGAAGTCATTCTATGTTGACCAATTTATAAACAAAGGTATGGCATCTAAGTACAAGGAAGTCATTGTTCCACTGTATTTGGCATTCATCAGACCTATCATTGAGTGCAGTGCCCCCTTTGGTATCTACCTAACCCAGCATATCCAATAATTGGAATGTCCACACAGGTTCCTCACTAAAAGAATACAGGGTGTAAGTAAAATGTCCTATGCAGACTGCCTCAATGCCCTATCCCTGTATTCTGTCTCCTGCAGGCTTTTGAGGGGAGATCTATGCCTGGCATACAGGGCATTTCCAGACCCCACTCTGATGGACCTACTCATATCCACAAAACAAACAGCGCCAGAATCACCCATTCTAAAGACTTAAACCTTGCCTGTAATATAATTAGGACCTGCTGGAAAGATAGGTATGTATCTCAGACACTTCCCCATCTATGGAACAGGCTCCCCATCCATGTGAAGCAGAGTTCCTCCCTAACCCAATTCAAGTGCAACTTGGACAATTGGATGGGAAACCAGAAAATCATCCCTGGTTTGGCACCTATGTCTCTAGTGGACACAGGTAACCTGTAAATGGTTCATCTCTCACGTCCATGCTTACACTTATCAAGGGTATCAGAACTTGTCAGAGATTGGATGCATGGCTAGGCTTAAAAAGGCTCTTGTGGTCATTAGCCTAGTAAACACTTATGAACCTATGAACAATGAGAAGGAAACATTTATTGCACCACAATATGCTCTTTCATTAGAAAACTGGCTTGTCAGATTGATGTTCCATTAATTTTTACATATCCCTGCTGTCTAGTGTTCCTGCCCATCCAAAGGTCTTTTCTGCTGCAAAACTGTTGTTCTATTATCTTTTAAATATCTCTGGTGCCTAGTACCCCCCTCCCCAGTATTTGCTCATTATTCTAGAAGATTTTAGAGCTATGACACCCTCCAAACACGCACACACATTTGCCCATTCATGCAAACACACAACCGCATCCCACTAGATTGCACTTACAGACACACTCACTCATTCACCCCCCCACACACACACATATCTGCCCTACCTTTTCACTAAGTAAGTCCCTTACTGTCACCACCCAGGCAAAATTATATCACACACATATACACACAAACACCACTACTTATCCACTAAACTCCCCATCACTTACTCAAATATTATGTTACCTATTGAAAGTAATGGGTAAATGCAAAGTGTTGGCTGTGTTCATTAACTCTGCAGGGTGAGCTAGCTTACGCAGCCATGTGATTCTCTGAATCAATTGGCTAGGTTAATGTCTTACCGCATTTCTGGAGAAGTGCACATGGCTAATTAGCATAGGCCACTACATTACAATCATACCTCTCAACCTTTCGCTGCAAGAAATCTGGATAAAGCCAAAAATAATGGGGAACAAAAGCCCCAAAATAGGAACAGGCTTTAAATATTGCTTCTATAAACTTAGAAATTGCTAAAATAACAGATTCTGCATTATTATGTATTTTCTGAAAGATATGACATCTCAAACTCAAATATTTGTCATTATTTAGTGACTTTAATCCTCCATGATTTGCCAGAAAACTGCAAATTTTATGAAGAACAGGCCAAAAACATGAAGCAAAAATATGGACCTTCTGCGAAAATTTGGACAGTTGAGAGGTATGCTGAGAATGCATCATTAATATTTGCAGTAGGCCCCAGAGACATCACACTGTGGTGCTGCACTTTTCACATTATGGATTACATGTTTAATTTATACTAATGTACTTAAAAACAACATGCAGGTAATTAATATGAATCATAAGGCAGGAGGTAATATGTCCAAATAGCTGCAGAAATGTAAACTTTGGAAAGTTTCTAATGACTTTATATTAAGCAGCAGCAAGAGCTGCTGCTGTTGTACCAGACTGCAGTGATAAAAAAGAGCTTAGTCATAGGATGAAACTGTCAGCTGAGTGGGCAGTCTGGGTCCCCATCCTCGTCTGTGGTCATGAGCTCTGAGTAGTGACCGAAACGATAATGTTGGAGCTAGCAGCTGCAGAAATGAAGTTCAGGCCTACTCTCCAAGACAGAATGAATAGCATGGCAGTTTGGGCTAACCTTAGAGTACAACCATTACTTTGTGATGAAAGGAGTCAACTGAGGTGGTTTGAGAGTTGTGTGATAATGTCCCTGTGGGTCTACCACAGGAGGTGTACTAAGTATGGCCCATTGGGAGGAGACCTGGAATAGCCAAAGGATACCTTGGAGGGTCTATATCTCTGTTTGCCTTGAAATGTTTGGGATATTACAGGATGAGCTGTGATGTGCTGCTGGGAATGGGATAGTTTGGTATACCTTGTTAAGCTTGCTACCACCATAGCCTTTTCCAGGGCAGCTAGTTTTGAAAAAAATGAATGAATAAATTAATGAATGTTTTTGACTAAGCTAACCTACAGAGGTTTTGTAACACTGATTTAATCTTATTAAAAACTTGTGTGTCAGTACTTCATAATTTGACCTCAGTAGCTAAGATCGATTACATGCCAATCAAAACTTTACACTGCTGAATGCAATTAATGTGTGTGGTTCCACTGCCTACAATTTTTATTTTATTTATTTATTTATTTATTTTGGGGGGGGGGGGGTCATATTCATTTGGCATAACTCCAATACAGACAGCTGTGGCCTGATCTCAGAGAAAAAGTACTAACATTGAGCTAAAATCCATCTCCAGCATATTTAGAGGCATGGACACAAAATACAGCCGAGCATCCTAGTTTGATTAGATAACAAATGAACATTCTACCTGACAGTGCATGAATGGAAACCTGAATGTGCGGTAAACTGAAACAGGCTTCACCAATGCATTCCTATCCCATCCTTTCACTATGGAACAGTAAAAAATATAAAACCTTAAAGATAAAACAAGCTAACCAACAAACAAATGGATCAGTCTGTTTCCTTAAATTGTTTTAATCCAGCTATTGTCCTAACAAACATTCTAT
The DNA here is from genome assembly GCF_019279795.1 of Protopterus annectens. Lineage (NCBI taxonomy): Eukaryota > Metazoa > Chordata > Ceratodontiformes > Protopteridae > Protopterus > Protopterus annectens. Next base: position 404,720,576 of record NC_056750.1, on the reverse strand, counting down.
AGGCTGTGATTTGCTGAATGTAAGCTATAAAAAGCAATGTATCGGATCACCCCATCTCTCGGTCTTTAAGGCACTGACTACTAGCATTAGGCACTCTGAGGCAATGTAAGAAACACCGCTTACACAGTGAAAGCCCTCGGTTATTATTAGATACAGAATATGCTTGTGAGAGGTGCAGATACATACTTAAACTGGAGTAAATCTTTTCAAAACTGTCATACTCTCAAGGTGTTAGTGGTCAGTACACAACTGTACCACCACATCATACCCTAAGCATTGTAAACACCAAACCTACATTTGCTAGAATAATTAAAAAGAATTTGCAAAAGCCTTCCAAGCCTGCAAGGTAACATTATTCTCACTAGCATAATCACAGCTCACCCACCACACTCACTACTACTCCCAGCACAAACCAAGGGCTCCAAAGCAATGCATTAAAACTCTTAAGGCATTGAGAACATACTGCTACACAGGAAAACGTCCTCATCATAAATGACTCAATAGTTAGATATACTAATGCACAACTCAACAGACTGAGGAAAACCAGTATGATAGCTTTCTCTCTAATGTCAAAATTTACAGTATAACCAAGTTAGATCCCTTCATCCTAAATGTGCATAGAAGCCAGTTGCTGCACACGTGGAAGTAAATGACCTTCAACAGTCTGGCATGAATGATATGAAGAGACACATGGTGGAGCTCTCTGTCTGTCTGAGGCTGGTATACAGCTATTCTTGAACATTTTCCTGCATTGTCTGCAAATAATGCCACAATAAAAAACTGAAAATATTAGATTTCAATAACTGCCTCAATTACTGGTGTCATTCTAGGAGGACTAATGCATGTCACCCTGGAGGGATATGGTTCATAGTACTACCTACTTCACTATGGATAGTCTGCATCTCTTCTTTTAGCGACTCCACATTGTTACTAATACTTTCTACTACAGTGCCTTTTTTAAGCAAACACATACTCCCCAAAACCTGCCAAGCTAGAAAATTCTAACTAATTCCTTATTAACCTGGCACTGCTCAAAATTAGAAGCCTAAACAAAAGGTTAGCTGTCACTGAAGCCTTTCTAATTCTTGAAAACATAAGCATCCGGTAACTACAAAGACTTGTTTCCAGTGTAGTGAAAAGACTCCTTCTCTACCTAGTTTTAACATCTACCACTTGCTTAGACCTGTACTGAGGGCAAACGTGTCTCTGGTTGGGATATTGATTTTTAATATGAACCCCATTACCTTGTGGCTAATCCATCAAGATGATAATCTAGAATGCCTGCATATTCTGACAACTACACAGAAGTCCACCTTCCATATTATGAGCAATTGCAGACCCCCCACCATGTTGTCTACATTCCATGAAACCTAGCTAAAAAAAAGTTAAAATCCAAAACTTTTGAACCAAATACATCCTTCCAGCAGTTTCAACTATCTGCTCCTAAACTGGATTACCTACTGTAAACAAATATGAGCAACAGTTCTTGGATATAATCAACACAAACTCTGTTGACCAAATTGGTCCCGTCTTGTACTAGGGGTCCAAACTTACTAGAGTTGGTACTTACATGCACCACACTTTTTGGTCAAACTATGCTATAATATTCTTCATAAGATGCCTCCTCAAACAGACCTTTAAAAACCAAAAAACTCCAAACTCCAAAAACAAAGAAAGCCAAACATTGTTCTGGAAAGCAACTCATTTAATAGTACATGTGAAAAACTAAAACCAGAAAAATTCACAAAGTATCTTGAAATATAAACAATAAAAACAAGGTAGTTCATTGAGATAAGTACTTTCATCATGACTTTTACTGAACTTCATCAGATGAAATAACCATTTTACCAACTGTTTAAATAACCCACTTAACTCACATGACACACAACCAATTATTCCGTTACTAGAAGCCCACATCCTCGCGACTCTCATGTTCAGTCAAAAAGTGGTTTCATTGGACCACAAAAATAGAGGTGTGCCTTCCTATAATTAAGTCATACCATTTTAAAAATATATCCACATCTATTTAAATAGTTGTAAAAATGGTTATTTCATCTGATGAAGTTCTGTAAAAGTCAGGATGAAAGCACTTATCTCAGTGAACTTTGTTTTTATTATACCTTGTGAATTTTTCTGGTTTGAGTTTTTCATGTGAACTGTTGAAAGAGTTGCTTTCCTGATCAGTGTTTGGCTTTCTTCATTTTTGGAGTTTGGAGTTTTTTAAAGGTCTGTTTGCTTGTGGCCATGACTGCAGAGGGAGGAGCAGCCTCACAAATACTATTCTTAGATTCTGAACTGGGGAACATTCATATAACTGTTGGGAATTTAACACTTCTTGTCCAACAGTTAACACAGAAAATGGACATCTTTTTTTCCCTTTGACAACCAACTCAGAGTTCTGGTGGGAGAGATGACCCACTGTTAAACAGTTCGGATGTTAGTCGAACATCCCTGGAAGGTGACGCTATGCACCAACCTATTGAACTTGGTCAGGGATTGGTGGACAATGGACCCACTTTTAACAATAAGACTATTCCAGTCTTAAATGAATGGCTGTTCAAGGTGACTGAGTTTAACACACTGGGTAGTCAGGCTTCAGGAGACTTAAAAAGCCATTTGGGTGAATATGACTACAAGTTATTCAAAATAAAAAAAAAAGCTTCAGATGAAGAATGCTTATTTCATCGAGTCCATCTGAACCAATCGGGTTCCAAAGAGACTACAGATGTGGAGGTACACAGCCGGATTGGAAAAAGGCTTACCCCTTCACAAGGAACTGCTGGTGATGTTTAATCATCACGGCTGTGAGTACGTGGAGTTGATGGTCAAACATAACCATAAACTGATTTAACAACTCATCACTGAGACCAACTGTCTTGACAACCTAATTTACACATAACCTCCACTACCAGAGGTACTGGTATGAGCAGGCTAGGGTTTTTTCTAGCATTGAAGAGTGACTGGGGCAGATTACGAACCAAACAATTAAAAAATTGGAACAAGACTGCATGGTATATAACAACGGTACTGCATACCTGGCCCCACCTTCATTGCAAACTTGGGGTAAGATATTTTTCCATACAGCATGGCACACAAATCATAATGGGTCTCCACAAGAAGAACACTCCTTTGGGAGGGGAACAGATCAGGTGGAACAACCTAGTATGGACCAAACCGAAAATGTATATCACAAAAATACATTGGATTTTCCTCCATTAAGGAGATTGGACAGGATAAAGGAGAAAAAAATTGAGGAACCAATGGAGAGGGAGATATGGGCCCCCATTTCCAAAACAGAACCAATAGAGAAGGCAGAACTGGACATGCCCAAGACCCCAGAACCAAACCATATGGTAGCTTTGGCATATGACAAGACAATTGATTTCAACCACAAAAAGATGGACTTTCATTCTAATATGGACTCTGATTGCAATATAGTAGCAAATACAGAAGGGGACTTCAAGATATATAATTTTACTTATTATGACATAGACATAGAACTAGCGGATATACTATCAAAAGGTATGACTTTCATCCCTTCTTAAAAAAAATGCAAACTTAGCTAATGTATTAATTGATTTAAAACATTTTGTCAGGAAGCTGAATTTTAAATTAATGTTTAGTGACATTCAACCAGCTCTTGGTAACTTAAGAACTTCTAGCACTTTTAACCCACCATTACATCCGTTATTTCACTTGTAAAAAGTGTGTGAGTTAGATTTGAGGAATATGTTGGGTAGGTCTAGGGTCACTAACCAACACAATTTATCTAATGCAGAAATTCAAAAACTGGACATTGTTAGAAAACAAGGGTTTGAGTTTATGAAACCAGACAAAGGGGGAGGTCTTGAGGTAATGAGTAAGCAGGACTACAATGAAAGGATGGGTGTTGTTTTGGATGACAGTGTGTATGTTCAAGTGTCCTTGAATGAGATGAATCAAATTAATGATATGCTCATTGAAGGTCGGCTCTCTATTGATGAGATGGGTTATTTGAACATAATTTCACCTGTAACACCCCTTATATTTGGGATCCCAAACATCCACAAACAAGTCCACAACCCTCCCATGCATACCATTCCTATAAAGGAAAACTAACAAATGCACTAGCAAAACACATTCTAGCATTTCCAGAACATATCAAATGTTTCAATAGCAGCCAACTGGTAAAGAATAAACAGCTCCTGCAGGTAACAGGCGGTGGAACGTAGCTAGGATAGCCACAAACAGCTCAAATGAATGCCACAAGGTAACTGTTAAAACAGAACGTAAAATAGATGCCACTGAGTAACTGTTTGAACTAAACGTAAAATGCCCCGATACTGCTGCCGGGCTTAGCAAATCTCCAGAATGCAGAGTAAACTTGTAAACTTGTAGATGTAAGTACACAATCCAAAAACTGTCACAAATGGCGAAACCCAGTTGCTCCAAACTCAAATAAGGTGAAAAACCGCTGAATGGTAAAACTGAATCCTTTATTGACAACGATAACACATCCAATAGCACTAGTTTAGCGCTTTCATCTGCACCATCGCAGACTTCATCAGAACTAGTGCCAACATCATAGTCCCTTGATTTAAAAACAGTTTTTGGCGCCAACATTTGATTCTCCATTTAAAGAGACAGTAATCCACTGCCGTATCACTATAAATACTTAATAAGGCTAAAAACAATAAATTTATCACATAAAAAACATATAAATTCTACTGAACATTATAAAATATATGTTCTACTAAACATTGTTAAAATTTTTAATTAATTTTAATAATAATTTTTAATGTGAATCCAGAATTAAAAAGGGTTTTATACTGATAAAATCATTAATACCTGCATTTCTAGTTGAATCAGTCAAAATCTGCCACTTACTCTCTTTGCAGGCTAGTCTTGTTTTCCAATCACCCCCAAAAAGTATTTCCTTCTCCTCATCTATAATAAAGAATGAAAAAGTATGTTCTTCACCACATTCCTTAATATGTCTGTATAGTGCATTTTTGCTATCCATTTTCTTAATTCTGTAATAATGTTCATAAATTCGCTTCTTTAGCTCCCTTTCTGTTTTGCCTATATAATAGGCCGAACATTGTTTACATTGAGCTAAATATACTATGTGCTTGGTGCAACAATTGCCCCTATACTCCTAATCCTAGTGTGGTTGATATCGTGATAAATTTATTGTTTTTAGCCTTATTAAGTATTTATAGTGATACGGCAGTGGATTACTGTCTCTTTAAATGGAGAATCAAATGTTGGCGCCAAAAACTGTTTTTAAATCAAGGGACTATGATGTTGGCACTAGTTCTGATGAAGTCTGCGATGGTGCAGATGAAAGCGCTAAACTAGTGCTATTGGATGTGTTATCGTTGTCAATAAAGGATTCAGTTTTACCATTCAGCGGTTTTTCACCTTATTTGAGTTTGGAGCAATTGGGTTTCGCTATTTGTGACAGTTTTTGGATTGTGTACTTACATCTACAAGGTTACTCTGCATTCTGGAGATTTGCTAAGCTCGGCAGCAGTATCGGGGTATTTTACGTTTAGTTCAAACAGTTACTTAGTGGCATCTATTTTACGTTCTGTTTTAACAGTTACCTTGTGGCATTCATTTGAGCTGTTCGTGGCTATCCTAGCTACGTTCCACCGCCTGTTACCTGCAGGAGCTGTTTATTCTTTACCAGTTGGCTGCTATTGGAACATTTGATTAGTTGTTTTCACAGCGATGGCGGAAGCAGTGGATGGAGCGTCGGCTGTGTTGGATAGCGAGGAAGTTCTCCTTTTAAGGGCTGAAGTAGCCAAATTACATCAAGATGTTAGTAAGCTCACGGAACTGGTCACCTCGATCATTAAAGCTACACAAAGTAACGGAAATCATGAACGGACATCATCACACAAGGACACACCAAGGATACGGGAAAATAGTGGTAGTGATTTAATGCTCACTGTGGAGACTAATGTGGAAATACCCAATGGACAGGGTTGTTTAAATTGAACAGGGTCATCACATAGGACTGGCAATATAGATATGATCCTAAAGGGCACGGATGACCTGTTAACACCTGAAAAGGATTTCACCTTCGATTTTAGCTTTTTTCATAGTCGAGCAGAAATAGATTACAGAGGGGCTAAGCCGAAAAATGTACCGCCCAAACGGACTTACTCTGCGATGGCATGTATGCCGAATATAAAAACTAAAGGTACTGTACCTAGTGATTCACATTTACGATCTAATGAAAAAACTGGGGGAAACAAGAGAGTTGTGCAGGGCAAACATGTTATTAGTAATCATTTAACTTTTGATAACTTTCTCAAAAATGATTACGCCTTTAATTCATCACATTCTAATGGTATGTTTAAACACAATAACAAAAAATATGGTGATGGTGATGGATATGAATCCATCAAAAGTAACATATATAAGATGGGAAATATTTTAATACAAATACAGAATATAAAAGTTGACAAAGCTTACTTAAAACAATGTATTAATTCCAAGGTAGTCCCCAAAGGTATCAGGTTTTTCAAACTACCTATGGGAGTAGAATACAATGAAAGTGTTATTTCTGCATTCAACAGTTTATTTGATGATTTTGGTATATCTTATATGAACTTGTTATTAAAATGTTATGATGACAAGTTAAATGTTCTTATTGATGAAGTTGAGCATGTTAATGAAACTATTTTGCGTAACCCTGCCTTTGAGCAGTGGTATGATTTATACCACAAACAATTCCAAATGGCAGAGACTACAGCGGAAAATATCTTCCGAAGAAAAAACAAAAAATTAGAGCGAGACATGGAGTCATACAGAACTTGTAAGGTATATGTCTGGCCACAAGATAGGAAGTACAGATCAGAAGAAGGGTACACCTATGTAAGAGGTAGGAGAGAGTTGGACAGACAGGAAAATTTTCAGGGAGGAAGACACCATCAGAATTATGGGAGAACAAATTTCCAGAGCAACAGGAAATACAATTAAAATCAAGACTTATTCAGGCTAAAGAGATAGCCACAGGTTCTTTTTCTCCAGTTTCTTTTTCTCCAGTTTCATCTAGAAAGATTCATTTGGATTTATCCCCCCGTGTTACCAACAACGAAGGTATATTATGTGTACAGGATGGAACTTTGAATATGGTTAGACAGGTAGCAGTTACCTTGGAAAAAGATAAGCCTAGTATAACAAACTTTCAAGGCTTCAATGTATACAATTATACAGATATACCAATCAAGGATGACTTATGCTCTCTTCTATGTAAAGGGACCAAATTCGTTCCCTCCCAGAAATTTAATTTAGTAGATCATATTAAAGAAATTAAATTGTACAGTCGGAGGCTTAACCTTGCTCTCCTTTTTGAGAGAGACAAGGAAGATGAGGCTACATATATACCTACTGAATTGAAAAGAAAAAGCACTTTCGTACCACAGTACAACCCACAGGTCAATGTGTTTGATCAGATGGTATGTAAAGACTTATACCATTTCAACAAAGAAATCACCAAAGGGTATCGGAAAAACCAGGAATTAGTAGATGACAATATTACAAAACAAGAAAGAGCTGTACTGAATGAATACATGTACAAGCAGGAAGTAAGAATAATGAAACCCGACAAGGGTGGGGGGGCAGTCATTTACTCCAAGAGGGCCTATGTCACTGAGATACACAACATACTACACCTTTCTGGGAATTATGAGTTGGTTTCTATCAATCAAATCAACACAGGTTTTAGGAGAATCGATTCAGCATTGGAAGAATATTTGATTGACAATCGGATTACTGATGAACTTTATACATTTTTAAAAGTTGATTTTCCAGTTATGGCTCGGATAATAGGAATTCCTAAGATCCATAAATCTCTGACCAAACCACCTTTTAGACCTATCATTTCAGGTTCAAAGTCAAAGACATACAATATAGGAGTAACGATTGATAGATGGACCAAGCACATTTACCAAAATGTACCTTTTATTATAAAAGACTCATGGGATTTTTTGGCTAAGCTTAGTCCTGAAATATGGACGGAACAGTGTACATTAATTACCATTGATGTATGTGATTTATTTTCTTGTATCCCCAAGGACGAAGGGCTTGAAAGGTTTGCCAGAAGTCTAAGAAAGTTTTCGTCAATGACTTGGGACAAAATAAATTTAATCCTAGACATGATGGGTTTAGTATTGGACCACAATTATCTCACTTTTGAGGGTGAATTTTTCAGACAGAGCAAGGGAGTTGCCATGGGGGCATCATGTGCCCCCATTTTTGCCAATTTAGTTATGTCTGATTGGGAGAATGAATTTATTACCAATTGTGTATTCTCTAGTTACATCACCTTCTATGTGAGATTTTTGGACGATATATTCATTTTGTGGAAAGGACCACAAGAAAAAATAACACAATTTGTTGAATATATCAATGGAACGACCAACTTTTTGAAATTTACCCACGACACCAGTAACACTGGTATTCCCTATTTGGATGTTTACATAGGTTTGAATGATGAAGGTTTTACATCCAAGATATACCGGAAAAGTACATTTTCCAATGATTATTTATATTATGGGAGTGAACATCCTCCGCATATTTTTAAAAATATTATCAAGGGACAATGTATTAGATGTGCTAGAATGTCATCAACTAGAGAATTTATGGAAGGAGAAATGGTACTTCTAGCGGAATTATTTGAAAAAAGGGGATACCCTAGGGGCATGATTAGTGATACGATTGAATATGTCAAATCCCAATGGGGATCTAAATACAAACCCTTATTGGGTCATGCAAGGGAGATTAATGGAAACATACAGAATGGAAATATGGGTAGAGTATGTGTTTTGACCTACACCCCTTATAGTATAAAGATCAAGGACATTATAAATAAATATTGGGACGTTATAACAGTCACGGATGTTAACAAAAAGATTTTAGGTGACAAACCTAGGATTGTGTATAAGACAGGTCCCAACATAAAAAGGTTATTGGAAAATTCAAAGTTAAGAAAAGGTGAAAATAAAAAAGGAAAGATATTCACTAGAAAGTGTGGAAGATGTAAACAATGCAAATATATAAACACCAACAGTGATATTGTTTTGAATGATATCAACCACACTAGGATTAGGAGTATAGGGGGCAATTGTTGCACCAAGCACATAGTATATTTAGCTCAATGTAAACAATGTTCGGCCTATTATATAGGCAAAACAGAAAGGGAGCTAAAGAAGCGAATTTATGAACATTATTACAGAATTAAGAAAATGGATAGCAAAAATGCACTATACAGACATATTAAGGAATGTGGTGAAGAACATACTTTTTCATTCTTTATTATAGATGAGGAGAAGGAAATACTTTTTGGGGGTGATTGGAAAACAAGACTAGCCTGCAAAGAGAGTAAGTGGCAGATTTTGACTGATTCAACTAGAAATCCAGGTATTAATGATTTTATCAGTATAAAACCCTTTTTAATTCTGGATTCACATTAAAAATTATTATTAAAATTAATTAAAAATTTTAACAATGTTTAGTAGAACATATATTTTATAATGTTCAGTAGAATTTACATGTTTTTTATGTGATAAATTTATTGTTTTTAGCCTTATTAAGTATTTATAGTGATACGGCAGTGGATTACTGTCTCTTTAAATGGAGAATCAAATGTTGGCGCCAAAAACTGTTTTTAAATCAAGGGACTATGATGTTGGCACTAGTTCTGATGAAGTCTGCGATGGTGCAGATGAAAGCGCTAAACTAGTGCTATTGGATGTGTTATCGTTGTCAATAAAGGATTCAGTTTTACCATTCAGCGGTTTTTCACCTTATTTGAGTTTGGAGCAACTGGGTTTCGCCATTTGTGACAGTTTTTGGATTGTGTACTTACATCTACAAGTTTACAAGTTTACTCTGCATTCTGGAGATTTGCTAAGCCCGGCAGCAGTATCGGGGCATTTTACGTTTAGTTCAAACAGTTACTCAGTGGCATCTATTTTACGTTCTGTTTTAACAGTTAACTTGTGGCATTCATTTGAGCTGTTTGTGGCTATCCTAGCTACGTTCCACCGCCTGTTACCAGAAGGAGCTGTTTATTCTATTTCCAGAACATACTTTTCAATTTGTAATTGTGGAGAAGGTGGAATGAAACAAAAGGGGAGGTCTGTGGCACTTAAAATTAGAAAGGCAAGAACTATATTGGCAGTTAATGTTTAATGCCGATAGTTGGCATGGACTACATGAGACATGCTCTACTGCATGTCTACTAACACTGAAATCTCTGACTAGGTGAAGTCCAGTTTCATTTTATTTACTAAAAGGATGAAGGTTTTTATAGATGTGGATATATTTTTAACATTTTTAAAAAGGTATGATTTGATTGTAGGAAGACACACCTCTATTTTTGTGGTCCAATGAAACCACTTTTTGACTGAACATGCTGGTCGCAAGGATGTGGGCTTCTAGTGACTGAATAATTGGTTGTGGGCCATGTGACTCAAGCAGGTCCTTTAAACAGTTGTAAAAATGGTTATTTCTTCTGATGAAGTTCCTAAAAGTTGAGATGAAAGCACTTATCTCAATGAACTACCTTGTTTTTATTGTTTATATTTTAAGGTACTGTGTGAATTTTTCTGGTTTTAGTTTTTGATGTGGACTATTTAGAGTTGCTTTCCTGAGCAGTGTTTGGCTTTCTTCATTTCTGCCTCTTCAAACACTGCTCAGGAAAGCAACTCTAAATAGTCCACATGAAAAACTAAAACCAGAAAAATTCACACAGTACCTTAAAATATAAACAATAAAAACAAGGTAGTTCATTGAGATAAGTGCTTTCATCCCGACTTTTAGGAACTTCGTCAGAAGAAATAACCATTTTTACAACTGTTTAATGACCTGCTTGAGTCACATGACCCACAACCAATTATTCAGTCACTAGAAGCCTACATCCTTGCGACCAGCATGTTCAGTCAAAAAGTGGTTTCATTGGACCACAAAAATAGAGGTGTGTCTTCAGAGAGTTTAGTTTTCCAAATCAAATTTTCTATCATTAGCTTCTGACTAGGTATGTATAAAAAGTTTCCCACCCCTTAAGGACATCATAGCTTAAATGTCTACCTTCATCACGAGTTTCTATTCCCACCTAAACTCCTGGAGTGAAACTTCTGTCCTCATTTCTAATAAATACAGCATCAGGTTCAGTAACAAGCCCATATGGTGGAATCACACCATCAACATTCTGCATAACAAGAGAAAGAATCTCTTGTTCCTGAAAAATTAATGTAGACCCCTCATTATAAAAGAAACCCCAAACAGTAAATAAGATCCTGTGGTGAAAAACATACTAGTAGAGTTAAGTGTAAGTTAAATATCACCACCACATCCAAAGATAAATATAAAAGCTTTTTTACTTATGTCAGGAAGCTCATAAATAATAATCAGTATTATATTAAATAGATATCAACCTAAGGATGTAGCAAATATGCTATTAAGACAAATTTATCTCAAATGTCTCCCCTCCATCCTTTTTATGCTTTCCTCACACACTACGTTGTCAGTTTCTCCTTCTATAATAACCTCACAATAACTCTACAAACTCTTAGAAAATAAAAACACTAGCTCTCTGTGACCTGACAACATAGCAGTGTGTATCTTAGCCAGCATGTAACAATGCCACACTTAATCCTTTGTGGAATTATTGAATCAGGGCCTCTCCACTAATCATGTTCCTGAAGCCTGGAGGACAGTTGTTATATTTCCCCTTCCCTATAAGAGTGGTTCTACCACTGACCCTGGGAACAAAAAACAATTAGGTTTACCACCTTCATCTGCAATGTAATAAAATGTATCATCATGTAACTCATACACAAGGATATTTGGAGCTTGCAATTCCTTGACCGAAATCAGTTTGAATTTGTAAAGGGCATATCCTGCCTACTGAACCAAGATGATTTGTTTCAGAGTCACACATCATTGAACAAAGACGGATCTGTGCACACCACCTACCTAGACTTAGTCAAGGCCTTTGACACTATCTCACACTTTGACATTACTGAAAAACAGAACCATCTAGATACAGACTTTTACATTACTCATTGGATAACAAACTAGATAGTGGACAGAAACCATTCAAGCAGGGATGGTGGCACACTTTCCTCAAAAAAGTATTATGGCATCCCTCGGGGAATTGTTTTGGCAACGCCACTCATTTGTACGTACTTTGCTGACATCAAAGCTGATGTCAAAGTTCTCTGGCTGACAAACTTTGCTGACAACTGTAAACTCACTGGCATAAGTAACACACCTGATGACACCTGCATCCTCCAGGAGAGACTTACCGATACAAACTCATGGTGTCAGGATCACAGACTAAAGCTCAAATAAATGTAGTATTATATTATTTTACAAAAAAAAAAAAAAACACAACACCCCCACATCTACCACATGATACCACATTCAAATAGATACTGTCATTAGAGATCTGGGTACCTTTTTAGACAATGAACTTTGTTTAGTCCATCACATGTCAATGATCATTAGAAAATCCTTCTATCTAACCCAACTGATTACTAAAGGCATATGTTTTCAGTCCAGTGAAGCTATTGCCCCTCTCTATTCATCCATTATTAGGCCCCTACTATAATACAATGTCCTCTTTGGCAAGTCCTATCCAGGCATATGGTCCAACTAGAAAAAAAAAATTCTTCCTCACAAAAAAAAAAAAACAAAAAAACAAAATCCAGTATGAGTTTCCCTAGCTATGCTGATCATCTATTGCTCTGTTCTGTTTCTTATACACTCTTACACAGTGACCTGCTTGTCCTTCAAGGCTGCAAATGACCCTGTCCTGCTTGATCATCTAACTTACATAAATTCAGTCCAGGTCTGGCTCCTCAGTCACTTATGGATACAAAAATTAGGTAAGCTGCAGTGAACATGGTCCTAGTAGTTTTCTGGATCAAGTTCATAGTGTACACTTATGAACCTATGAACAAATATGAACTATTATATTTCCACACATTTATTCAATATCGAGAAAAGCTTTTCTATACTCACTGTAAAATTCAAGGTGATGGAGAAAGATCAAGACTTGATCAAAACATTTAGCTAGCTATGAGATAAATAAATAGGCGTTTTCTACATGATTTCCCTAAACAAAACTTGTATGAATTGTATGAAAAAAGCTGGGCAGCTTCATGTTGACTTAACTGGAAACAGTACAATAGGCATTACGCTGCTGAATTTTCTTTGAGTAAATTGTTTAGTGATCGAATACAGTGATTGGCCGAATCAGGCCATTGAAATAGTACCTGAGTATGAACATTTAGGATCGTAGCAATCACCTTTAAAGAATCATAATAATATGAGGGGGTAAAAAGAGGGGTGCTTCGTTATTTTTGAGAATAGAATGTCTTCAGATACTAGATCTTGTATAGTCAGTGATGAGGAATCTTATAAGAGGTTTAGTTATTTAGTGAAGACTGTCCCCTAAACAGGTCTAACTTTAAGAAGAGCATTAGTAAATGTAGGAGGAGCAAGGCTAACTCTGCAAGCAAAAATCACAGCACTGCGCCTAAATTAAGATGGCTCTGAACAACCAGACTGTGAAATGATAAGCAAGTGTTTGTCTTATAAATAAGATATTTTGCAGATGAAAATTAATGGTGGGTTACAGTTTATTTTTCTTAGTATTTTGATCACTTTTATTTGCATATTGGGTGACTGTTAAGAATGTTTTAGAACATGAGTACTGCACACTGAGTATTGTGGATGAACAGATACCTGAGTCAGCCTGATATAAGTAGATCCTTATCAATAACCATCTGCCACCTGCATTTTCTGATATTCCATTTGTAAGGATGGTTTTTCATCCATTGACCTCCTGCTTAAATAGTAGGAGGTAAGAGCAATACCTTTGCTTTCCAAATAGTATTAATATTAATACAGTTTACATAAAATGTGAGATGCTGTTGAATTCTAATTAAAGAAACTGTAAATATTATTCATATTACACTATCTATGCTAGTGTATGATTTATACAACATTGCAAACTACCCAAATGTCAGGTGACAAGCAGAGCTCTGTAACACAGAAGGATGAAACCTTGACTATGACATAGATGTCCCAAGTTTGAGTAGCACTTGGATTCTGAAAGGTATGGGCATGGAAGATGAGAGTGAGAGACCGATGGTGGTTCTGGTGTGCTGCTCACAGCCAAACAAGAAGAGATTTACAAAGCAGTAAAACAGCAAAGATTAGAGACATGGTAGCAAACAAACATAGGTAAGGAGTATGACAACTCATGGTGGTACAGGTGTTTACATTGCTCACCAGAGTTGAGGTTAAGGCCTAAGTAAAAAAACACCTTTACTGACTGGGTGTAAGAGAGGGCACAAACCACCTGCGTGACTGTCTTTATGAGTCTGAGCCTATCAAGATGGTTGTCACTCAGGCTGTTGGGACTCTTCAATAATGAGGGAATCAGTGGTTTAAAACTAGGAGAGGGGAAGTTTGATGGTCGATAAGGAATGGAAAGGGAAAGAAATCTGTGTAGAGTGAAACAGCTGGAGCAATCATGATTCTAATAACTCTTCTTGTATATGTTGAAGTTGTATTAGGGTACAGCATTTTTAACAATTGCTACATATTGTACCCCTTCACTGCCTAAGCTAAACAGCCTTCTCATTCTTTCTTTCCCTTTCTCCGTGTCTTTTCACTCATTTCCACTGTGTACAAAGATGTATTTTTTCCTTGTATCCAGTGATGCAGTGCAGTGTAGTGCAATGCACAGTAGCATGGCAGCAGTAATGGTGTATTGTTTGTGACATAAGAATTCAAATATTTTTCATGCATTATTACCCCATTCTTTGGGATATACTGGAGGAGCATGGGGTAACAAGAGTGCTGGTGCTTGATGTCCGGTTCCTGTAGGAATTCTATGAAAATTCAGGCTGCATTTTTTGCATTAAGTAAAATTTAAAGTCTGGCAAGGATATGTCTTGTCACCACTTCTGGACTTAAATTTTACAGGCAGAGTGCAAAAACTCAACTAATATTGGAAGGATGTTCAGTGTTAGAAACTAGTGGTGGAAACTGTTGTTTGCAGATGATGTTATCTGTTTGGCTTCATTAAACCATTAACTCCATCATGTAGTCTAGAGTTTTGCTGTTGTGTGCGAACCAGCAGGGATGCAAATAAAAAAATCCATATTGGAGGTCTTGGCACTGTACAAAAAGAGTGGAATGTTCTTTACAGGTGGGAATGAGGGACACATTTCAGTGGAGGCGTTTAAACACCTTGAGTGTTTATTCGCAAGTGATGACATTAAGGTGCAGCAGGGTCTGAATTCTACAGATGTATGGTGGGGATGAGTATGAGTTTTCAAACCTTTCAGTTAACTGGCTAATGTAAGTCCCATATCCTTATTTATAGTTGCGAGTTGCAGGTACTTACTGAAGTAATAACGGCTATATTCAGCAGAAATTAGATTTTGCAACAAGCTCACTGCATTTACTTCTGTGACACGGTGAAGAGCTCTGTTATCCAGGACAGACTGACCACCCACCAGTCCTTCATATTGAGAGGACCCATTTTAGATGATCCGTGCATCCAATAAGAATGCTCCCTGGATAGATCACGTTGGAGTTGTTCCAGGCACACCCCACTGAGAGGAGGCCCCAGTAGAGACATAAGACATGCTACTGGAATTACATCTCACAGCTTGCCTGAGAGCACTTGAGGGTTCCCCAGGAAAACCAGGAATCCATGCCTGCAGAAAGGGAAATATATTCTACCCTGCTCAGTCTACAAAACAAAGACCCTGACCAGGAGAAATATAAGGCAAAAATAAGAGAAGAAATGAATTACAATATGGTGTCTTGGCTCAATGCTTCTTTTTTTTTTTTTTTTTTTTTTTTTTTTGTAACATGCATTTTTACCTCCTGCTCTGTGTGCTGTTCCCTAAAACTATTTCCATTTGTGGCTGCTCTGCATAACCTTTTTCTTTCCACTGTGTTAGCCTTTGTATGATGCCATTTTTGATTTTTAAGGACACAACCCTGTAGTCACACGCTTTTTTATTAAATATTGTATTCAGGCTGGTTGTGGTTTAGATTATTTAGGTATTACTGGCTTACTCTACTTTTCCAAATAACATTTACATGGAATTCTTACTTGCAATATCACTTTAGCATAATATGGAAGGGACGTTTTGATTCTTGAAGTAAAATGAACTATTCAAATTATTTTTGCATCACTGTAACATCATGTCATATTACTGTAATATGACACAGCAGTGATAGGTCACCAGCACACATGTAGTCACAGTCCATAATAAGACTTCTGTTCACAAACAAGCCAAAGGGAGTTTTTGGCAGTTCCCATACCCCATAAAAATATTCCCTGATCAGTGACAGACTGAGGACAGACACATTCATGCACTCTCCATTTTTCTTCCTCATGTCCATACCATAACTCTAACAAAATATTTTAAACTTTAATTTTTTAAGTTTGAATTTACTTTGAAACATATTCAAGTTCTCCAGCCTAGCTCAAATACTGTTTTATCTGTTTTTTTTGTTGCTACGTCAGTGTTACACATTAAGTAATAGATACAATGTTCCTCAACACATCTATGCAATTGTGTAAAATATATTTATGAAACTTTTGCAATGGCACAAGAGGTCACAGTAGTCATGACCTTAGATCAGATGGTATCAGAATTCAAGTCCTGTCCTTTCAGTAAAGAAGAAGGTTTATTAAACTTATACCTGTTTATATGTTATTGGCAGAACCCTCTTTCTCATCCTTAGTAATGCATCCCAACCCTAACACTACTGCTGTCCCTAACCTAAAACTTACACTATAACTTAGGAAAAAGCATTTCTGCAACACTGCCATTTCTCAGAAAAAGTGTCTGAACTTAGTTGTAGGGGTTGTTTAATGGATCATAAAAGGAAATTTCTCACTGTTTTGGAATTTTCACCATATTGATATTCAAAATACCAACATTCATGGCCTGTGTTTCAGTGCTTGTGCATATATATATGTGCAAGTGTGGTGTGTCTGTGTATACATATACATATATATATATATATATATATATATATATATATATATATATATATATACACACACACACATGTATATATACACACATATATATATATATATATATATATATATATATATTATATGGATATATATGGACATGCTGCACCTCAGAAAATCCAAATCCCATCGAGCTACGCGCTCGAGAGACTTGAACCTCAGCACTGAAATAAATAGGACATGCCGGAGGGACAGATTCATAACCCAGGGACTCCCTTCACTCTGGAATAAAATCCCAGTCCAGGTAAGGCAGAGTCCCTCATTGACTCTATTCAAGAGGAATCTTGATGAGTGGATGGGAAATCGTAGGTTTACCCCGGGTATCACTTCTGTGTCACTGTTAGACAGAGGCACAGTATACTAACCTCGAAAAAGGGCATAGCAAAATAAATTTAAAATGGGTGGCGAAAGCCAAACACATTCTGGCTAGGCTTATAAATGCCCTAGGGCAGATAGCCTAGTATGAACCTATGAACCTATATATATACATATTTATATGTGTATATATAGAGATATAGATACATAACAACAAACAGAAGTAAAATATGGGTACTAAAAGTAGTTACTGCAACAAAAATAAACATTGTATAAAAAGTATCACTATCACAATGGCATAAAGCATAAAACATAAATTTAATGATGGTAAACACAGGGTGAAAGATAAAAACAACCAAATTCAAGAGAAAATAAGCGCTTTCAGGTACTAACAATACCCTTCATCAGATCTAATTTATTAATTTCATGTCAATCTTTTTAAGAAAACCCATGACCAATCACAATCAAACATTCAGTCTATGCCTTTTTAAGGCAGGTTTCAAAGGGAGGCATCTTTCACCCAGTTTTACCTTCATTAAATTTACATTTTATGCTTTGTGCCGTGGTGGTAGTGATACTTTTTATACGGTGTTTGTTTTATATATATATATATATATATATATATATATATATATATATATATATATATATATATATATATATATATATCAATGTATATATATATATATATATATATATATATATATATATATAGAGAGAGAGAGAGAGAGATAGTGATAGATAGATATATGTGTGTGTGTGTGTGTGTGTGTGTGTGTGTAATGCCCATGCACTGGCCCAGTAATAAAGAAGCCTCAATCCTCATCACTAACACCAGTGAGGGGCATCCACATTGGGAGGATAACAAGTACACACACAGTAAAGTACAATTTCCCTTAAGAGCAAACAGAGATCACAGTCAGTCTGGGGCTGGTTTCTCCCTTTCTCTCCAGATTCCCAATAAGACTCCCTACTGGCACAGCTATAGGGTTCAGATCTCAGCCAAGTAATCAAGCCAAAACCTCCAGTTCCCTCTCTTTCCAACCAATACTTTGTGTCCCTGTCCCAGTAGCTGACAAACACACTTTGAGATATGAATCATATACAAACACACAAACACTCTTGGGGAAGGCTGACACAAGTTCACTATTTATACCCCCTTCTACCCAGGCTATAATTTTAATTTGTACTTTCCCCCATCCTGGACATCTCACCAGTCCCTGCATTATGTTCTTGCCACTAGATGTTCGCTCGTAAGAGAACAAGCTGCCCCTCTTACTCAGCTGTACCCAAAGTTCCAAGACTACTATAGTGCGGAATACTGTTCCATCTGCCCTGCAGTCTACAAGGAAGAATTAAAAGTGTAGGTGTAAAATAGTTCATCTATTAGCCAAAATTGCACTGTTTCAACTCTCCTTGTATCACTATTGTTGGCTTGCACACCGCACGGACCATCAGTACCACCAGCCATAATTTTGGTTATTCACTGTTGGGTCTTGCAATTCCCAATTTTGTCCACTAGATAGCAGTATTTACCAAGCTACATAACTCCCAAAAGCCTGAACCCAAAATGCGATAACTAAAAGCGCACAAATAAGGGTTTACATATACATAGAGCTGCTCTTATTCCCTTCCAGACGTATGCATGACAGTACGTTCGAAGCAGGAACATCTGTCTCCATAATCTAATTTGTGCCCACCACCATAAGGGTTTTATTTTTGTCAAATAATAGACTGAACTGACCTAGGACATTGAAAAAGTGCTGCTTCTGATAGTTTCTGAAAACGCGCTGATTTCTTCAGCTGGGTGGGTCCCCGCTCCGTTCGCCCTCGCTACACTCGGGCTCACTCTGGTCCCCTAGCCTACCCCCATATCAATTATATTTATACCCATAAGTCACTCCTCCCATTACATCAAACACCTCCCACCATCCTCCCTAACCTATCACACCCATCCACCCAACTAGCCCACTACTTACCCCACTGCAAACCACAAAACAACATGTAGTCTTTATCACCTACACAATAAACTCTGCCTAAGTAAACAAGCTATATCTCCATTACCACATAACTTTAACCTACAACTCCTACTCTGTTAAGTCTTCATCTCCACCCTACTATTACTAACAATCTTAACCAACTACCCAGGTCCACCTTCAACACAACCTACCTATTCCAAAACAAACTACAACCCTAAACCATAAACCAACCTCTACAAATATTCACCCAACCCCTTACCTCTACCTACCCACACACACTGACTATCTCTTGCAGAAATTACTCCCACCTAGTTGTCAGTCAAACTCTTCAACAAAATTCTTTAAAATTATCTGCAGACTTAACAGACTCTACTTAAACCTACTAAAAAGTCTTGTATGCTGTGGTGACATACACCTGAATCCAGGCCCATACAAACCAAACACACCAAGCCCTGATCAAATTAATTACTTGCTCCATAGACAGAATAACTCTCTCCTCCTTATTAATCTAAATGTGAGAAGTATCCTTAACAAAGTCCATGAGATCCATGCTCTACTTGCTCAATACAAACCAGA
Organism: Protopterus annectens; assembly: GCF_019279795.1. Taxonomy (NCBI): domain Eukaryota; kingdom Metazoa; phylum Chordata; order Ceratodontiformes; family Protopteridae; genus Protopterus; species Protopterus annectens. The sequence continues at coordinate 404,700,629 of NC_056750.1, read as the reverse complement.
CGTAGTTATACTAACTGAGACCTGGCTAAAACCTGAAATCCACGATAATGAAATCACAGTACCAGGATACAATATCATACGCTCAGACAGAGTAGCCAAAAGAGGAGGGGGAGTAGCCATATTGTACAAAAATCACCTAATCCTTGAACAACCTGATAGTACCATTCTAGAATTCAAAAATGCCGCCCTCACCCTATCCAAGCTTAAACTGAACCCCCAAGAAATCTATCAATATTATAGGATGCTATATTCCTCCATGGAACAACATCACTATCATGGAAAACTTATTAGAATGGATCTCTACCTCCCTTCCCCAGGAAAATATCCTGCTAGGTGACTTTAATATAGATTGGTTAAACTGTACCAACCAAAATCCACTCTCTCATATTAACCTTCACGGACTAACCCAAGTTATCCCATCCCCCACTAGAACTGACAAAACATCCAAACACCAATACATACTGGACTGGATACTTGTATCCCATCCAACCATTGTATCCCTAGCTGGATGTCTGCCAGACACCCTCAGTGACTATCAACCAACATACTTACTTAGAGACAAAACTCCCCTAGTGTCCCAAGTAATACTACGGCACATCAGAAACAAAAAAAAACTTTAATCCCAATAACCTTATCAGGGACTTAAAATGTTGTAACTGGGCACCCTTGAAACAATTAACAGTGAAGCAGTTATAGAAGCAGTTATATACTTTAATACACATTTCCTAAATATACTAAACAGTCATGCTCCCCCCAGAACCACTAGAATAAAAACTAAATGTGCCCCCTGGTTAACAAAAAACACCAAAGTACTTCTCAAGGAAAGGGGCAAAGCCTGGATACAATTTCACAAGAGTAATACCCCAGTACATAAACAAAACTGTCGTAAGCTACGTAAAAAGGACAAAAATCTCATTAAAACAGACAAAATCTCCTACTACCAAAATATCCAAAACAATCATGCTAATAACCCTCACAAATTTTGGGCAGCCATAAACTCTGTGTTACAACCTGGGAAAACTTCCAACCCCAAAACTGAAAACAACCATGACAATATCTCCTCCCAACTCGATAAATACTTTACAGAGACAATCCAAGCCCTAGCTAATAACCAAACTACTGCTAGTCACCCCACCTCAACACAAATAGCAACTCCGAAAGGAACACAGGATAATAGCACCCACTTCAGCTTTCATCCAGTATCAAGCAAAACCATTCTAAAACTTCTCCAAAAACTCAAACCCGCCACCGATAAAACTACCCACTAAATATCTACAGATAAACGCAGAAGCCATTGCCTACCCTGTGACCATCCTTATTAACAGATCCATCTCAGAATGTACAGTACCCCATTTATGGAAAATTTCCCATATCATACCACTACAAAAAGGGGGCAAGTCCTTTGAACTCAACTATCGGCCTTTTGCCATACTATCACCCTTATCTAATATCCCTGAGACGGTAATACACACACAACTCATGGCTTACCTACTAGATAACAGATTATCAACACAACAGTATGGCTTTAGGCCATTCCATAGTACCACCACTGCACTTACATCATTCACTAACACCATTAGTCATCACAGAAATAATGGACAACTACTATCTGCTATATTCTTAGATTTATCCAAAGCTTTCGATATGGTTAACCACCTTAAACTTCTCCACTCATGCTCAACCCTAAACCTTAGTATCTCCTCTATTACATGGTTTGAGAAGTATCTGTCAGGTAGGCAGCAGGCAGTACAATGGCAGAACCAAATATCTTCCTTACTGCCTGTTTCCATTGGAGTACCCCAAGGCTCCATCCTAGGTCCTTTATTTTTCACTCTCTTCACCAATCAGCTCCCATTTGCCACACCTAAAGCCTCATTAATCCAATACGCAGATGACACCTCTATCATATGTGCAGCTCCCACACCTGAACACCTCCTCTCCCTAACACAAGAATGCTTCTCACTAGCCGAAACTTGGTTCGCAAACCACCAACTAATTTCTAACCCTAATAAAACAAATTTACTCCTATTTAGCTCTCATAGATCCCTCCCCCTAGCATACAACTTTACTATCACCTCCAAAAACAAAACTGCTATCATCTGTCACCCACACCAAGCTACTAGATGTAGAAATTGATATCCACCTTAGATTTGATGTTCACATAGCTCAAACCATAAAGAAAGTTCACAAAAAAATTAGGACTGCTCTATCATAACAGACAGTATCTGTCAAAGCAGTCTAAAACAATAGCCAGGACACCTCTACTATCTACCCTGCTCTACACATCCCCTGTGCTAATTAACCTTTGTAAACAGATCTAAATAATCTAGAAACCTGCTATAATAAGATAGCAAGATTTGCTACAAAGTCACCCTACCAATCCCATCACTGTGAGTCTTTCAACAAACTTAACTGGCTAGAACTCCCACAAGTACTGCAACTAAATCAACTATCACTAGCACACAAAGTATTTTACCACTCCGACAAAATCCCAGCTCTTCAACAACTTATAGAACCTCACATCACAGCTAGAACTTTGAGATCTAGTACCCTAAATCACCTAGAATTCACCAAACACAACAACAAGGCAGGTAAAGCTGACTATAGCCACTCCATTTCAAAACTCTGGAACTCCCTTCCTACCCAACTAATATCCAATAATTCTACCACCCAATTCAAAAAACTTCTTAAAACTCACTTCAAGAACAACAGGCTATTCTGTTGTCTCACCCTAGGATAAATACCAGAATTCTGAATAACTACCATACTCTCCATTAATGATAGCTAGAGTCACATACTAAATATGGCCTTTATGTAACCATAAGCAATAAAATGCAATCCACTGTCATGCTAAGCAAGCATCATCAACTTATTTTTCTACTATATTAAATCAATGTACAATTTGTCATATTCTAAATGTATTGTTATGTCATCCATTAAACTACTCACAGTAACTTTCTGTAGCACCTGAGAAATTAAGCACACTGGACTGTCAAGATATGACAATAATACCAACTACTCTTATCTGCCTACTATTGAATGATTTCTATATATAATATATATTGTTCTGATTGTACCATATTTTCCTTTACATTTGTAATATACTGTCAGTGTTAAATTTTTAACTTCCTGAATGTAAATATCTATCATTGTGAACTTGTTAATTCATGTAATTTGAGCTTTTCTCCCAGGGCCTCCACTGAAAATGGACTTGTGTCCAGTTGGACTTTCCAGGTTAACAAATATAAAATAAAATAAAATAAATATAAGGTAGTAATCCACTGCCACCAACTACTCTTATCAGCTACTATAAAGGCCCTTACCAAAGGGTGTCCAATTCCACTGTGCAATATTACTATTATCCAAATACTAAGTGTAACCCAAGGCTAAGGCTATTGGAGTGGTTTATACACTATCACCAAATGCATTCAAGTACTCTAGGAGCTTAAATTATCTTTACACAAAACAGCCACAGTTGAAAGGTTTATAAATATTTAATAATAAATAATAAAAACACAAGACTATACTCATCAATTCAACACAGTGACAATAGAGAGTTCAATGATCACAGGAAAATACTTTAAAACAATATTGTAGGATAGTCTCACATAAATATAGAAAACAGCTAGACTAATCTGGCTATATTCCTATCTGTCTCTAAGATAAGTTATGTTCTAAATTATACTTACAAGGCAAAGTGCTGGTGAGTTGTTGTCAGCTTCAGAACAAAATACAAAATGCCAAATCTTCTCTCTGAGAAAGTCTTAAATTGATAATACACCCTACTGCTGAGTCATTTCGGATTACCTCATTCTTGACACTTCTTCTTAAGTTTCCTAGGCTCACATAACTTAACATTTTAACATTTCTTTTTGTAATCTGCATCTGCAGGAAGCCACAGCAATAAAAAACATTTTACATGTAAAACCTAATTATTATATCTGGCTTAGAACAATAGAAAGAATTTTCTAGCCTAGATATCCTGTCTCCAAGCTTGAGATCACACACATTGGTAAAATGCTGTACCTATCAGCTTTCTTCCAGCAGGGTGCACTCTGGTTGCATTTTTGAAGTTCAGAACATAACACAGTTTTCTTACATTTGTTACAGGGGTAGCAGTTTCTCATTCTCTTCAGCCTGCAGACGTCACAGTTTCTCATTTTCCTCACTCTTTAGATGCCTCAGTCTCTCTAGTGCTTCTGTTTCCAAATGCTTGGTCTCCAACTGAAGTCTCTTTAACTCCAGATGGATTTTTAAGTCCTCTGTAGAAAAGTTGAGCTGTCCATTCTCTGAGTGTTGTACATCTCCACAGCCAGTCTGATCGTCCTCCTGGTTGCTCCTTCCTGATGCAGCTCTGACCAAAGCTGCAATCATGTCTGCTTTAGTCAGGTTTCCATGTACCAGTCCTTTAGCCTCTGCTGCCATATTTACCTGCTCTCTCTGACTAAGTAAGCTAACAAAAGAAATAAAACAATTGTGATCTGAACTCTGAATGTTCATTGCATGGATGATTTAGAGCACAAAAACACCTTCAGTGGTTATTGTACACAAGCTACACAAATTCATAATTCACACCACTACAAGCCAATTAATATGTGATGTGGGTAACGCACCACTATCAAACAGTTAATATTTGATGTGGATATCCCACCACTGCCAAACAGTTAATATGTGATGCCCATGCACTGATCCAGTAATCAAGGAGCCTCAATCCTCACCACTAACACCCATGAGGGGTGTCCACATTGGGAGTATAACAAGTACACACACAGTAAAGTACAGTTTCCCTTAAGAGCACTCAGAGATCACAGTCAGTCTGGGGTTGGTGTCTCCCTTTCTCTCCATATCCCCAATAAGACTCCCCACTGGCACAGTTACAGGGTTCAGATCTCAGCCAAGTAGTCAAGCCAAAACCCCCAGTACCCTCTGTGCCCAACCAGTGCTTTGTGTCCCTGCCCAAGTAGCTGACACACACACACACACACACACACACACACACTTTGAGATATGAATTATATACAAACACACAGACACTCTTGGGGAAGACTGGCACAGGTTCACTAGCTGTGCCCTCTTCTGCCCAGGCTATAAGGTAGTAATCCACTGCCATCAACTACTCTTATCAGCTACTATAAAGGCTCTTACCAAAGGGTGTCCAAGTCCACTGTGTAATATTACTGCTATCCAAATAGTAAGTGTAACCCAGGGCTAAGACTATTGGAGTGGCTTATACAGTACCACTAAATGCATGCAAGTACTCTAGGAACTTAAATTATCTCTACACAAAACAGCCACAGTTGAAAGGTTTAAAAATATTTAATAAATAATAAAAACACAAGACAATACTCATCAATTCAACACAGTGATAATAGAAAGTTCAGAGACCACAGGAAAATACGTTAAAACAGTATTGTAGGATAGTCTCACATAAATATAGAAAACAGCTAGACTAATCTGGTTATATTCCTATATGTCTCTAAAAGAAACTATGTTCTAAATTCTGCTTACAAGGCAAAGTGCTGGTGAGTTGTTAGCTTCAGAACAAAATAGAAAATGCCAAATCTTCTCTCTGAGAAAGTTTTAAATTTATAATACACCTTACTGCTGAGTCATTTTAGATTACATCATTCTTGACACTTCTACTTAAGTTTCTCAAGCTCACAGAGCTTAAAATTTTAACATTTCTTTTTGTAATCTGAATCTGCAGAAAGCCACAGCAATAAAAGACACTTTACATGTAATACCTAGTAATATCTCTGGCTTAGAACAATAGAAAGAATATCCTAGTCCAGACATCATGTCTCCAAGCTTTAGATCACACACATTGGTAAAATGCTTTACTTATCAGCTTTCTTCCAGCAGGGTGCACTGTGGTTACATTTTTGAAGTTCAGAACATAACACAGTTTTCTTACATTTGTTACACAAGCCTGTGGATCATATTAATATTTACAATGACATAGAATTATTTACAAAATTCTATGTAGCTAGGATGGCAGTCTTCACTACACACACACACATTATATATATATATATATATATATATATATATATATATATATATATATATATATATAGACACACACACACACACACACACACACACACACACACACACACACACACACACACACACACACACAAAATAAAGAATGTTTCACTGCCAGTTATGTTTTTTTAAACATATCTGCTGCATGGCATTTACTACCAGCCAAACTTTGTAGTGTGTAATTCATATGCAAGAATCAGATGACCTGACATCTCCTTCCCAAGTAAACTGCAAGTCATACAGTACATTGTTACCTTATGAACATGCGGATATACTGTACATAAGAGTATTTCAGAAGTCTACATAAAAAAGTAAAAAAATAAGAATGTTAAAATAGGATAGTGCTGTGGCAAATAACTAGAGAGGATAGGACTTTGAGAATTACAAGTAACTTTCTTGAGTGTTGACCTCCTCTCTACCCTAGGAATAGAACATAACTGCTGTTTTTGATAGTGTGTATTCTAAATAAAGAATTATTGATGCAACACACATGAAAAATATGATAATAGAAGCATATAGTTGGTTTGCTAATTCTATAACAAGCATACAACACTATGGACATAGTTTCTGTTTGAATTACCTGTACCTTTTTAATTCAAAGTATGTTAGTTAAGCTGGAAAATGTGGGGCTTTTGCACTATGCAGAATGTTACCACCTTAAAAATTGAATTGGTGCACCCTAGTTTTCATGATACATGTGAGGCTATTATACCCATGGAAGGGAGCACAGAACACCCACTTGTTTATGCCATTTTATGACTCTTGTGTCAGTCTCCTGCACGTATCCCTAAGCCTGATAGTGTTATCAAAGATACAGGAAATTGCTGTGCACTTAAACAACTTCTCGTGCAAGACAGTGAACAAAGATTTGACAGAAAAGGTGGGCTAAAGACCATGTAGGAAATTTCAGCTGTAATCTACCACTGCAGTCTGCATGTTATAAAGGCCAGTACATGGTGTATACTAGCAAGAAAGCAAAAATATGGCCTTCTTCAGCTTTGAGGTCATCAATGAGGGACACAGGAAGCTCTCAAGCCCATAACAATTATGAGCAGATGTTACATCCTCTACTCTGCTGTCTATTTAGATTTTACAAAATTAAATAACTCCATTCATTCATTCATTTACTTTTTCTTCAGACGAGTGACCAGAACATTAGGACTACTTGAAGTCACACATCCCTGAAAATTCTGTGCAGTATTTTATATAACTTCTGTGGTAATAATAATTCTTATCAGTGATGCCAAACAAATCTTAATAGTGGATGTTCAGCTTGAGATTTCAGAGACACAGCTTTACTACCATTGACAGTTTCATGTTTCCTAACAAAAATGATTTGGAATCTGTCATGGTACTTAAAGAAGCTAATTAATTTAATATAGTACTATAATGCTAATGATACTACAAGGTGAAATTCTGAACTGTTCCCTCTCTATTTACCATCGTTTGCAGTATCACACCAGGCATGTAATTAAATGGTGTAATAAATGAGCACATTTCAAGTGCATTAAAAGATTAAAATATGCAAATAAACCATTACAGCAAACACCTTAACCCCAAAATTATTACAGTGAGCTTATTTCCTTACCAAGTCACACCTGTACATGCATACACCCATACATACAAACACAGACACAAGCATGCTCATTATGGACCTCATTCTAAAGCACTTTCAAATTAAATGGCTTACTGTAGTATGAGGCCTATGTACAAATATGTCTTACACTGTAATGCATAGCAATTGGACATAGGGGTATGTATGTACGTACACTGGCATAACAAAGGGTTATTGGGCAGATATCCTTGTAGTACATAGTACAAATATGACATGACTGCACATTCATGAGTGGCAGTGTGTTTGTCACTCTGAATTACTACAAACAAAGATGCACACTGATGTCCATATGCACTCTACACATCTGCCATTGTACTATGGTGAAAATGGTGAACAGAAGACATGTGAGGGCACCAGCTTGGAGTAGCAGGGAAGTGAAACTGCTCAAGGGCAGTGAACTGCCATTGTACAATATATTATTCAGAAATGGGCCCCTTCCCAATGGTACATCTAGACAGACATGTTGGTCCATATTAGCCACCATTCACCAGCATTAAGTGCCCCAGGGAACACTATCTTCACTGGTGGAATGACATGTAATGGTGGAGTGTAGCTGACCCTCAACAACTAGTGCAGAAGGAAATGAGGCACTGTCCTATGTCCCCAGTACATTCTAATGCATCTGTAATAATTTATGAAATATGACCTGTGACTATCGGTTATTCCTGTGGCATAAATAAGTGGAGCAGTGGCACATAAACAAAGTGGTGTACAGGGAGTTGGAGCAGCACTTCCAGCATCACCAGCATGAGTGCAAAGCATACATCATAGTTGTCAGTGTGAGATACATTCACAGGAAGTGTATCTGGAGCAGGGAGCTATAACATACTGACTGCTTGCACATCATATGATGCATGTCCCCAGTAAACATACAGCATGAGTAACAGTGTGTTGGAATGCTGTCATAATGCATCACTTCAGGCTGCATATGTATGTCTCTGTGTGTGTGTGTGTGTGTGTGTGTGTGTGTGTGTGTGTGTGTGTGTGACCTGTACATATAGGGGACTGTTGAATGACAGGCATATATTACAGTGCAGTCAGTATGGAACAGCAGAATGTCTCACATAATGTTGCCTTGGTTGAAATGGCAGTGATCATGTTACATTGTGTCAGGACAATAAGACCAAACATTCTTACCGAGATCAACACACTGGATGTTTGCCAGGTGACGCAACCTATTTTATGGCAGATGCTGTGACTGTTTGATCTCATTGCTGGTCAGAAGACCACCAGCTAGGCACTGCATGATGCCATGTGAATGATGCACTCTGACATTTGTCATGTGCCTGAAATCCTGGGGAGAAGCAGTGCCAGCTGACAACAGAATTCTTTACATTTAGTTGGTACCACAATATGCTGGCAACAATAATTGTTGGCCTGACAGCATTTAGTACATGGTGCTGTCTACATGTGAGTGCTCATAACAGCAGTTAGGCATCCTGGGATGTTGGGCAATTCCCATTACAGCCATCATTGCCACACTTCTGCAACCTAGCGGTAGGCCATCCTGTATTGATCCAGGAAATATGTTGCACATCATTCGCCCCATGGAGAAGCAAAAGGACACTGGTGGTATGACTAATTCCAAAGCTGCTTACTTATATATTTGAGTGTGTGTGTGTGTGTGCATGCGTGCGTGCATGCATGTGTGTGTGTGTGTGTGTGTGTGTGTGTGTGTGTGTGTGTGCATTTGTTGTATACACACACACACACACACACACATATATATATATATATATATATATATATATATATATATATATATATATGGGTCCCCTTCAGATGGTCGAACTTTTAAAAGCTCGACTTTCATATGGCTGAGGCCATATGATCGAACTTTTAAAAGCTTGACCGGTCTGAATGGGGATCTCCATATAATGCGGAACAGAAGATTTCCCTTTACCACAATGTAGTGCGATCTCAGAGTTGGTACATTTAAATAGCACGGGGGGGAGTGCAGGGGGCCCCCCTGGTAGCACTGTTTAGTTTTTTTTTGTTTATTTTTTTTTCCCACATTTTCAAACATTCAAATGTTTGATCATATGGTCTCAACCATATGAAAGTCGAGTATTTGGATGTTCGATTATGTGAAGTAGAGGGTCTATATTAAATCAGCGGACACTTAAAAAAGCAAATGCTGATTTATCAACCCCATGTAAGAGAAAGCTTACAATCCTTAACACTTAGAACTGTTCCACAAAAGAAAAAAAAAACTTTAAAACACCCCCCCCCACTTAAATATACCAACTCTGAGATCGTACTACAGTGATGAAAATGGCAAAGTAACGGAAGCGGCCAAGTGATTTCTTTCCCAGGGAAAGAAATCGCTTATATGCCATTTCAATATTTTGCCATTTGGTGCTTTCAAGTTTGATCAAGACGCATTTGCAAGAATGCGTCTTCAATCACATAAAAGGAACCCAAAGTAGACTCATATATATATATATATATATGTTTGTGCATGCAATTGTGTCCCATTCTTGTTTTACAAGTTGCAGGTTCATCAAACTGCAACCCCCCCCCCTCCCAAAAAAAAAAAAAAAATACTAAATTGCGAATATAGGCTTGTTCCCCTACGGTACCCATGTTAGCACTTATTTCAGAGATTTGCTAGAGTAAATTTTGATTTTCTTTTCAAAGTTACAGTTCAGTGAATCAACAACATTGTCTATCGGCTAGACAACAGATAAATAAATAAATTAATCTATATACCTATAAACATTATCCCCGGGATTCATGAAGCTCGGCGCAAGGCCGGCGTAAGGCCTGCGCCGGCGGTGCATGGAATATCCGGCGCAGTAGTGCCACATACATATTAATGAGAGTGCACCGGAATCACAGACACGTGCGTAGTGTACGTGAGCGAGCCCAGGTAGGATGCGTCTGGAGGCGTGTCTAAGCCGGCATGAGGTGAGCAACCTAATGTGCTGACAGCCACGGTCCGCCCACAATAGTAATGGCAGCAGCCAGGTCCCGTGCAGAATGAAACGCACGTACAGTACGCAACATAGTCCCCGTTCCAAATTAACGGAGAAGCAAATAGAAGCCATGAAGGCATAAGTGTACCCGTCCAAGGAGCAAAGGATACGCATAAGACCGCCTTCGTCCCGCAATGCACTGTCAGTGTTTACACTCAGAGAAGGTGTACAGCCGCATTGTCAGCGCGCCGCACCGACATAGGAGCAGCGACTAAGGTCACCACCTGTCCCACTTTGGTTGGGGCAGTCTCTCCATGGACAGTTGTGTCCCGAAAAAACGTATTAGAAATGGCTGATGTGCTACGATTGTAGGACACAATGATATCCCGTATGTAATGTAATGGTAGCATGAATTGGTTATTTCTGTAACAGAAATACCGAAATGACACAATAAACAGAATAAGCAAGGAAATTGCCACAATAATAAGCAAATTATTTAGGCAAACAAGTGAATTTCTATGCTATATAGTGACCGTTTGTATGTGTCAGCCTGTAAAGGCAGATGTGAGTCCCGGAAATATCCCAGATCGGAAAATGGAAAAGGTGGAAACCCCAGCAGCGACATGGGCATGGTCACCAGGGTTACCTGCTGTCCCAAAGTGCCATGGACAGTCCCTGATTGGACAGTCGTGTCCCTGCAACAATCGTAAAAATGGAAAATGACCTGCGATCCCCTGCCACACAAATTCCCGCAATATACATGTAAATAGTAGCATAAAACATATACATTACGGTATGGAACACAGACATGGCATAAGAAAATAAATAAGGAACCCAAACGCTTACAGAATAGGCTCATAGTATGGCAAACAAGTGAAGTTCTGTCTACTGCACTAGCCCTGGGTATGTGTAGTCCTGCAAATTTCGAAGTGTCCACATAACATGCCCCACTATGGGCATTGGAAAAGGTGCCAACCATAATGGTCACAAGCAGTAGTGACAGTACATAGCCGGGTAGCTGTGCCGACATAACAACAGTAAGGAAGCAAGATACCCCAAACACAGCCAAACATGTGCATAGCAACATATCCCAGACCCAGCAACATCTCTGTTGCATACACTGGATGGCGTATGATGAAGTGTAATATCCAGAAGCAGAACCCATGCATTCGGATGTACTACACAATAGCCTCATTGTACATGTCAGTCACACCCATGTATACCCCTGCACCCAAACCTGCTAGCATCCGTGTGCAGCTATACAACCACACACAATGTGCATACCTGAACTGTGGTAAGATGTTTGTGTTAGGCAATGCCACGCGGGCAAATACGTACCCCACATGTCAGCAACCCACCGCAGGTACAGATATGTAAATGGCTGCATGTGAATGTGTCAGCAGAATGTGTACATCCGGCATGTAGTATGTACCCGTCCAAACCATCTAGGTTTGCATACGACACGGTGCACATAAGTGTACACATGTGGACAAGTCGGGTCGTTGGACCACCGCATCGACGATTATCTTTGCAGTGAAGTCGATCACATATAGCGGAACAGGTGCCTAACACACAGGACATCCTAACAGGGTGCTACAGGCAAAGAAGGGGAAACTGGGACATCACATGTGGAGATTAGCGTGGCTGGACGGACAAATACACACGGTCAAGGTAAAGGATGGAACAACATGCATATGGCTGGATGGATGTTGTTCGTAAAATATATAGAAACACATATGAAGTTCCAGTTTACACTCGAAATACTATATAATGTATTGAATTGTACTGTACAATATGGCAGCAGAACTAAGCCTGCATGTAATTGGTGAAGCTAAGCTGTACTGTGATGGAATTCTGAACCTGGCAGTAAGCAGGACAGCAGGCTCATGTCTGTCATCATTAATTATTTGCTGGGTTACAGAACAATAAATGTATGTACATGCATAACAGCACTCCTTCCCCAGAGGAGGATGGCCTTGTGAGCTCAATGGAAGATAGCAGTACAACTCCCTACCAGACAGACAAAGCAACGTATTAAGAAATTAACTGTCCACTGTATCGTAACAGTCTAGGGTCCTTGAAACAGCTACAATCACAAAAGGATACTGTAATATACAAGGTGCCTTGCAAGGCTGTGTTATTCCCATGAGAAAACAATTTAAAAGCACGAGCCCAGCACCCACGTATGTATAGACTATTGCGGACCATAGTGATGGAAATGCCCTGTGACCGACCACGTCAGTAAGGTGGGCAAAAGCTGATTGTAAACACTATATAAAGAAACTGCTTACTGTATAGAGTCAGACAAAACTCTCATACTTGGACTGTACATTATTTAGCCTGCCTGTGTACACTACTAAAACTGTCGAACCCGAGCCTCCTGTGTTATCGGCTGTCACTTAGAAAAGCCTACTGATAACTACAGTCTGGTTGTAACAACTTATTTCACATCGTGATCCTTGTAATCCGAATTCCCTTGGTAAGCTACAGGTCAGAGTGCATGGCTGGTTAGACATGTACGCTGGAGAATATGCATAAATGGTTCTTCTTGAATGAAAAGACCTCCGACTGAATTGTTGTGTGTAAAGAGGCTGTTTACTGTCTGATCTGTGGCTGAAAAGCGGAAAACTGGATCCCAAGAAGAAAACGTGCAGCCTTAAACAGGAGGCCCAGGTAAGGAGTGTCTGCCTTTTGTGTCTATTGTAGATCAGGGACCAGACTACATTGTGTTTCTGTTAACAGTAGTGATATCGGGTCAAGACCTACCCACATACTGTTAAATCTGAACATAGGTCAGGGGAACACACAGCAGAGTAAATAGTCATTGTAGACACTACAGTGGATACAGGGAAGGAGACACACGTGTTATGACAGAAGTGCGTAGCAGTCGTGTAGAGGATATGGGAGATTATTGAAGCAACAGATCATGTGATCCGCATTTGACGGGTGACGTGAAGAATATGCAATCGCAGAGAGCACATAATGTGAGTTACGCAGCAAAATGGGGTAATAAATATGACATTGATGGTATATTAGGCAACATACCGTTACTGAAACATTGTAATCGCTGAAAATTTGATGCATATGTTCCAAGGTAAACACCTGTTCCACCCTGAGAGGGATATGCCCTCTCTGGCCAGCCGTGTCCTGTAAATAAACCGAACACATGTCAAATGTCCTGATATCTCAGGACAAACATTTCCCAGATATATATCAAAATGGTAGCATAAAAGAGTAAATTTGTATGTGGAACAGCAAAATATAATAATAAACAGAATAAGCAACTGAAATGCTACAACAATTGGTCGCTCACCTGGCAAAACGTGAATACCTGTCCTATGTACTGGCCGTGGGCATGCATTTTCCAGGCAAATTACACGTTCTGAACACTAATGTCCCACATTGTGCATTGGAAAAGGTGGCAGCCCTAAGATGTGCAGGCGACAAAACAGCGACAATTGGGTATCCGTCATGCACATCGGTGGACTGAGGTAGTGTACCGAAGGGAATAGAACACTACAAATGGCTAAGCATCATACGTACACAGAGAAGATCATAATACAGTAGTACCGACTCCCCACAACACCCTACCACCGCAGATACCACATGCAGGATATTAAGCGGGAGGGCAGGCTAGTCCCCACACGTTATCCTGTGGCAACAGAGGTAGCATAACGAACAAATGTAATAGAAGCTATCGAAACCACATCCCGAACACGTAACATACCTAGGGACACCCGAGTAAGAACACAGTACTACAACAGAGTGAGGATATCTGTCAATTAATTGAAGTACCGAACCATCAGGCAGGACAGGAAGGCCAGGACCCAACCCCGTAGCGTATAGACCGTGGACACCAGAAGATATCTGCAAAGTCATAGAGGGAATTCCCCATCCACAAAGTAATCGCTATTCACCATGCAATACCCCTGTATCTCCTGACCGGAAACCAAAAGGGGAATGGCGGATGGTACAGTATGTATAAGCTGTAAATCATGTAAGAATACTTAGGGTAGCGTTGGTGCCAGACCCACACACTATATTCAATGCAATGAACATGCCACAGAAGTATCTTACCGTGGTACATATAAGCTATGCTTACTTTGCAATACCTATACATCCACATAGTCCGTATTGCTTTGCTTGTACAGTCAGGGTGACAGATACAGCCATACCCGGCTATCGCGGGGCTACTGTGAAAGTACAACGATATTCTCACAGGGGATGGCTAGCTACATTCTGGTGTCAACTCCACCCGGGGCCAGTCAAGCTCCACTTTAATTGGATGATATTCTGCTTGCGGCCCCTACCCAGCAGCAATTTTAGGAAGATACAATAGCATTATTGAGATAATCAGCAGAACAGGGACATAAAGTAAGCAAGCATAAATTGCAACTACAGAGAATACAGGTCAATTACCTGGCATATCTGGTATCCAAGTAGGGTAGAACATCACATGACGATAGGAAGGTAGCAATATAATAACCACCCAAGCCAACTAACAAGAAGGGAATGATGTCGTGTCTGGGCCGACTAACACATGTTAAATCTGGATACCAAACAATGCTGTGCAATCCGCTGTATTGTTTGCCTTAACCTTTAATACACCTATGGCAGCACAACACATAGTACACCGGATTACAGTAGCAGAAACAGCGTTATGCAGACTAGAACGATTGATAGCCTCAACAGCTGTAGTAGGTCTCGTGAATAATCATAACACATGTTGTCAGACCGTAGATTGTAAGCGGAGATATATGGCGTCAGTCTTGATGCAACAGCAGGGAAGTAAGCAACGCTAAATAGCTGACTACTCATTGCAGTTGGACACTGTGGCATGGTCAGTGCCACATTGTGTACAGGCAGTTGTTGTAGCACCCATGGCAGTACAGGCCCTGGCCGTAATGTTACTAGACCACCCTCTCACTGTGAGAATGTGTCATGCAGTTGCGATCAATCTGCTGCAAGAGAAGATAGAATTCCTGACTCGTGCTACACATTTGTCATGTCTGACCATACCACTGAGTCAACCTCACATGGTGATTGAACGTTGTACAACATGAAACCTATCAACGTCACGTCTGACACCTGTGTATGGCACACCACACAGTTGCCTATACGAAATGGATTAAATAACTACACACAGACATGATAACACTGATATACCCTTAGATGATGCAGAGGTG